>NW_025850154.1:710-2196 GCF_002878395.1 Capsicum annuum
ACAAAATTAAACCGAATTTTTAAGGAAAAAAAAAAAGAAGGGATGCAACACGAGGACTTCCCAGGGGGTCACCCATCCTAGTACTACTCTCGCCCAAGCACGCTTAACTTTCGAGTTCTGATAGAATCCGGTGCGTTAGTGCTGGGATGATCGCATCCGTCAATCCCAGCACTCCAAATTCTATTATGCCTCTTTCTCCTGCGCCGCCAGTCACACACCGCACGCGCGCCCCTGCGCCTTGCCCTCTTTCTCATTCTGCCAAGAGGAAAAACAAAAAGATTCGTCGATCGAACGGGCAAAATTAAACCGAATTTTAAAGGAAAAAAAAAAGGGATACACCACGAGGACTTCCCAGGGGGTCACCCATCCTAGTACTACTCTCGCCCAAGTATGCTTAACTTCAGAGTTCCAATGGGATCCGGTGGGTTAGTGATAGTATGATCACATCCGTCATTTTCAGCATTCTAAATTCTATAATGTTTCTTTCTCTTCCGCCGCCCGTCACACCCCGAACTCGCGCCCCTGCGCCTTGCCCCCTTTCTCGTTTCCGCCAAAAGGAAAAACAAAAGATTCGCGGATCAAACCAGCAAAATTAAACTGAATTTTAAAGGAAAAAAAAAAGAAAGGGATGCAACACGAGGACTTCCCAGGGGGTCACCCATCCTAGTACTACTCTCGCCCAAGCACGCCTAACTTCGGAGTTCTGATGGGATCCGGTGCGTTAGTGCTGGTATGATTTCATCCGTCATACCCAGCACTCCAAATTTTATTTTGCCTCTTTCTCCTGCGCCGCCAGTCACACACCGCACTCGCGCCCCTTCGCCTTGCCCCCTTTCTCATTGCGCCAAGAAGAAAAACAAAAAGATTCGTCGATCGAACGGGCAAAATTAAACCGAATTTTTAAGGAAAAAAAAAAAGGGATGCAACACGAGGACTTCCCAGGGGGTCACCCATCCTAGTACTACTCTAGCTCAAGCACGCTTAACTTCCAAGTTCTGATAGATTCCGGTGCGTTAGTGCTGGGATGATCGCATCCGTCAATCCCAGCACTCCAAATTCTATTATGCCTCTTTCTCCTCCGCCGCTCATCATACCCCGCACGCGCACCCCTGCGCCTTGCCCCCTTTCTCGTTTCCGCTAAGAGGAAAAACAAAAAGATTCGCCGATCGAACTGGAAAAATTAAATCGAATTTTAAAGGAAAAAAAAAAATAAGGGATGCAACACGAGAAATTCCCAGGGGGGCACCCATCCTAGTACTACTCTCGCCCAAGCATGCTTAACTTCAGAGTTCCAATGGGATCCGGTGGGTTAGTGATAGTATGATCACATCCGTCATTTCCAGCACTCCAAATTCTATTATGCTTCTTTCTCCTCCGCCGCCCGTCACACCCGGAACTCGCGCCCCTGCGCCTTGCCCCCTTTCTCGTTTCCGCCAAGAGGAAAAACAAAAAGATTCGCCGATCGAACCGACAAAATTAAACTGAA
>NW_025850155.1:0-1073 GCF_002878395.1 Capsicum annuum
GTGTGTGTGTGTTTGTGTTACAGGAAAATTGGCAGATAATGGGGGAGAGGTTTTGTTAAAGTGGGACTTGTGGGGTGGTTTGGGTAGTTTAGGTTTCTTTATTTTTTATTTTTTATTTTTATTATTATTATTATTAATAAAATAAAAAAGATTAAAAACTAATAAAATATAATATAAGCTAATAACTAGTCTTAGGAATATGATTAAGAAAAATTAATATCACAACATTCTTTATTAAAAGTTGAAAGAAGAAAACAAATATAATTTAGAAATTTTTTTATTTTTTTCTAAAAAAATAAAAAATAAAAATAAATAAACCATAAAATAAAAACTTATTTAAAATGTGGTTTTCTTTTTTTTGTAGTTTTCAAAATTTTTAACAAACCTCAAAGAATAAGATAAATTTAAAATGCCTAAAATAAATTAAAAAAATAATTGAACATTAAAATGGTACAAAACATTAGGTTTGGGTCAAAAATTAGGTGTTTACAAGCACGTGAGTCGTCTGACGCTGTTCGTATTTTCAAACTCAAGTTGTCCGCTTGAGAACCAGTGTCCAAGCTCACTCTAGACACCGAGGATAGAACGAAACCAAAATCTTATTTTAGGCGTGTGCCTAGGATGATCCAATATCCGAGTGGGGTATTGGACCCATTAGAAAACCTGCCCTATGTCTATTTGACCCCAAGTCAATCACAGACGAACCATGCTTATGTGTTGAAGAAATATATGTTTGTCTAAATTCAATCCATTATCCTTTGGGGGTCGGCAAAAAGCTTGATTTTCTTACTTTTGTAAGAAGAATTGAAGCAAGATAAGCAAAAAATTGATCGATTTGGGAGGTTGAATCTAAGGCACAGTTTGAATGTCAACAGATGTCACCAATAAAGAAGTGAACGAAGCTAAGAAGGTGAGGGTTGATAGAAGAAGCACTCGGGAATTAGTATTTTTTATCCCCTGTGTGGGAACGTGTCTTCTTTCATGTTATTTCCCTTTCACTAAAGATTGTATCCCTATTTTGTTATCGTTTGTAAGTATTTATGCCCTTTTCGTGTCCTTATAAGTTGGAGGTT
>NW_025850156.1:0-1099 GCF_002878395.1 Capsicum annuum
CCAAGTCGGTGTGCTATAGCCCACGATTTCCGAGTGTGCTGTAGGTCGAAAATCAATAGAGGCATGCCAAGGAGGTTAGGGATCATTCCAGTGTGGTCCATTTAATTTTTTTTGGCTATTTGGGTGTACAAACAGGTGAAACGGCACGAACAGGGCATTTTCGATGCAAATCGATGTGCTATAGCCCACGATTTTGGGGATGGGCCTGGGGTCCGGGCGTTCTGTTGGCCAAAAATTGATCGGGGCATGCCAGGGAGGTTGGGGATCATCATAGTATGGTCCGTTTAATTTTTTGGTTCCATTTGCACTGACAAATGGGCTAAACGGAGGAAATAAAGCATTTTTGGGCCAAATCGTTGTGTATAGCCCACGATTTTTAGGGTGGGCCCAGGTTTCAAATGTGATGTGGGATGAAAATTAATCGGGGCGTACTAGGGAGGTTGTGTGGTCCGTTTAGTTTTTCGTGGTTATTTAGGTGGACAAATGAGCAAAACAGTGTGAATGGGGCATTTACGGGCCAAATTGCATGTGCTATAGCCCACGGTTTTGGGGGTGTACCTGGGGTCCGGGTGTACAGTGGGCCTAAAATTGATCGGGGCATGACAGGGAGGTTGGGGATCATCCCAGTATGGTCTATTTAGTTTTTCATGGCTATTTGGGTGGATAAACGTGCAAAACGGTGCGAACAAAACATTTTTGGGAAAAATCGGTGTGCTATAGTCCAAGGTTTTGGGGGTGGCTCTAGGGTCCCAGTATGTTGTGGGCCAAAAATCGATCGGGGTATGGAAGGTGGTTGGGAATCATCCCAGTATGGTCCGTTTAATTTTTCATGGCCATTTGGGTGGACAAACGGGCAAAACGGCGTGAACGGGGCATTTTCGGGCCAAATTGGTTTGCTATAGCCCATGGTTTTGGGGGTGGGCACGGGATCTTGGCGTGTTGTGGGCCAAAAATTGACTAGGGCGTGCCAGGGAGGTTGAGGATCATCCCAGTGTGGTCCGTTTAATTTTTCGTGGACAAACGGGATAAACGGCGCGAATGGGGCATTTTTAAGCCATATCGGTGTGCTATAGCCCGCGGTTTTGGGATGCCAGGGAGG
>NW_025850156.1:1199-2127 GCF_002878395.1 Capsicum annuum
TTTTCATGGCCATTTGGGTGGACAAACAGGCAAAACGGCGTGAACGGGGCATTTTCGGGCCAAATTGGTTTGCTATAGCCCATGGTTTTGGGGGTGGGCACGGGATCTTGGCGTGTTGTGGGCCAAAAATTGACTAGGGCGTGCCAGGGAGGTTGAGGATCATCCCAGTGTGGTCCGTTTAATTTTTCGTGGACAAACGGGATAAACGGCGCGAATGGGGCATTTTTGAGCCATATCGGTGTGCTATAGCCCGCGGTTTTGGGATGCCAGGGAGGTTTGGGATCGTCCTAGTGTGGTCTGTTTAATTTTTCGTGGCCATTTAGGTGGACAAACGGGTGAAATGGTGCGAACGGGGTATTTTTGGGCCAACTTGGTATGCTATAGCCCACGGTTTTGGGGGTTAGGGTCCAGGCGTGCTGTGGACCAAAAATTGATTGGGGCATGCCAGGGAGGTTCGGGTGCACAAATGGGCGAAACGGCATGAACATGGCATTTTTGGGCCAGATCGGTGTGCTATTACCAATGATTTTAGGGGTGGGCCCAAGGTCCAGGCGTGCTGTAGGCCGAAAATCGACCGGGGCATACTTGGGTGGTTGGGGATCATCTCTATGTTATCTGTTTAATTTTTCATGGCAATTTCGATAGCAAAATGGGTAAAACGGTGCAAACGGGGCATTTTGGAGCCAAATCGATGTGCTACAGCCCATGATTTTGGGGGTGGGCCCAGGGTCAGGGCGTGCTGTTGGCTGAAAATCGACCAAGGCATGCCAAGGAGGTTAGGGATTATCCCAGTATGGTCAGTTTAATTTTTTGTGACCATTTGGGTAAACTAAAGGGCAAAACGGTGCGAACGTGGCATTTTTGGGCGCCAAATTGGTGTTCTATAGCCCATGGTTTTGGGGGTGGGCCCGGGATCTGAGCGTGCTGT
>NW_025850157.1:0-1955 GCF_002878395.1 Capsicum annuum
TAAATAATTAAGTAGATCTTAAACCAAAATAAATCACATCTACATCCTTCTTCTAGTTTGGTAATATTGTAAGAAAGGATCAATTGGTTTGCAAATCAGATCTATCTCCCTTTTATTTCGCTCCAGCTTGATTTAATTGTAAATTTTAAATTGTAGTCTAATTGGAGTTTGTATTTATGGAAATGATTAGTTTTGGTTTAAATAATTAAGTAGATCTTAAATCAAAATAAACTACATCTACATCCTTCTTTTAGTTTGGTAATATTTTTACGAAATGACAAATTGGTTTGTAAATCAGACCTACCTCCCTTTTATTTCGCTCCTGCTTGATTGTAGATTGTAAAATTTAAATTTTTAAGATTTAAGATTGTAGTCGAATTGGATTTTGTATTTATGGAAATGATTAGTTTTGGTTTAAATAATTAAGTAGATCTTAAACTAAAATAAACTGCATCTACATCCTTCTTCTAGTTTGGTAATTTTGTAAGAAATGACCAATTGTAATTAAATCATTCATATTTATTTTATTATAATACTATTATTAAAAACATATGAAATGTAATTTATTAAATATGAAATATGAAATAATATTAAATATTTATATAATCAACAAAATAGATTATTGTAATAAAATGATGGTTTTTTGTTGTAAAAATTCAAATAGGTAGTTCTCAATATGACACTTGTCTTAATTTTAGGCTAGACTATCCTCCTTTATTATATAGATAGATAATTTCAACAAAATTAATTAGAGTACGTCCTTATTTAATTATTTTGTTACATGATATTGTCTAAATTGCATGATGAATTTGTTGACTATAATGATATAATGTAGAGTTGTGGAGATAATTGGCTAATATAATTTTATCTTTTATATCTTAAAAGTTTTGTTTTCTTTATGACCGCGCGAAGCGCGACTATGTTGACTAGTTAAGTGATTAAAATAAGGTAATAGAATATTACCAATCAACTTCTAACAATGGTGGTCCTATTATTCTAAGGGTGTTTCTTTTTTCTTGTGGCGGTGGTGGTATGGGCCTTGGTGGGGGTGGGAGGTGGGGGGATACATTTATATACACGAACGGCGAATAAATAAATATGTTATATCGATAGCGTGTTTGAACCTTTAAATGAGACGGTTCACTCAATTCAATGTGATACTGAGTGTAACAAAGTCTTAAATAAGATAGTCGCTCATCAATCAACATTTAGCGCATGGAAAAGAAGCACACTCATATATTAGAAGGGATATTTTACATATACAACAATAGTAATATACTCAGTATATTATCACGAGTGGGATCTAGAAAACATAGAGTGTATGCAAATTTTATCCCTACCTTAGGAGAGATAGAGAGTCTATTTGCGATAGACCCTTAATTCAAGAAAACAATTTATAATAAATAAATATTCTATTCCCTAATAGTTTAAACTTTAATCTGATGAGACAGTACATATATTTCAACACAAAAACATCACAAGATCTCGGTCGTTCTAGAAAGATATCCCTTCAGGGATAAGGAGAGTGTAAATTCATGTCAACCAGGCATAAAACAGAATGAATCTAGTTTTTGTTTCAAAACTAAAGAGCGGCCAGGAAAAGGAAAGAGGCAAGGACCAATTTCTTATGTCTTATAAAACGTCGTATAAAACCTAAAAGAAGTTTTTAATATTGATATCAGTTCTTTATGAATATTGAGGAGAAAGTGCATGCCAAAGAGAAAGAAACGCGTCAGCTCCAAGCAAGAGCCCAGGTAATAAACCCGGGGTCTGATTGTTGTGACTAACGAAAATAGGTCAAAATTAATATGGAGAATCATAGGCGTCTAATATTTGAGTGTTAGGTCTTTAAAGTCATGTGATATATCGTGTGTCTTAATTGTGTCATGTGGAAATTTGGAGTGGCTACTCTGTCATGATTTTCAATAAAGCATGCAGAATGGCCAATCTCATTA
>NW_025850158.1:0-873 GCF_002878395.1 Capsicum annuum
CTATTGATTAACTCACTTTTATCTGGTAGTTTATATGCATCTGTTCTGGTATTGTCATTTAATCTCTTTTAGTTAATTACCATACGAGCTTTACATCTTATTTGTTCACTATGATTTCTTACCATAAAAGCAGCCGATCTATGTCTAGAAGTAGATCTTCTTATTACTTCTAATTTTAGAAGTTCTTTAATTTGCATATCAAATTCTTTAGTATCTTCATAATTAGCTTCTATAGGTGCAGTTTTTATAGTGTATTCCGAATTAATTATATCTAATTTACACATTATCTCATTAGCATCCCAATGAGCTAATGGTCTTTCTCCGATTATTTTTATTTTTATCTAATATAGATATTATATTATCTAAATCTTTTGGACTATTTATCATTCCTATTTTATTTATTCCTTTTTTAAAGTTATAAAACTGGATTTCTATATTTATTAAAGTATAATCTTTTTCTATATTCTCTAAGTATTCATATTCTTCTATATTTATTAATGTATACTCTTCTATACATTCTTTTAACTCTTTTTCTTCTTCGTTAATTTTACAACTATTATCTGTACATTTATCATAGCATGGTTGAGGATCTGGTTGAGAATCTTTTTGTGCTTTAAGTTTCTATATACTGTAGGTAATCTTGAAGTTATTACTGGAGTATGTGTGAGGTTTTTGAGTAGCATTATACCATCTCTAGTTATAAGGCAACCTCCCCTGTTATGTATAAAAAATTTTAATCCTATCACAAAGTCTGTTCCAATATTTAAATCTCTTACTAATACTTGCTTAATATTATAAGTAGGTTCGTAATATTTATTACACGTATTTAAGAAACTTATTTGGACTTTCTCTATATAGTGATGATAAATATTT
>NW_025850158.1:973-1864 GCF_002878395.1 Capsicum annuum
CTAATACTTGATTAATATTATAAGTAGGTTCGTAATATTTATTACACATATTTAAGAAATTTATTTGGACTTTCTCTATATAGTGATGATAAATATTTCTGGATCCATCCATTTGCATTGCTGCAATTGGTGTTTTATATGTTTTTAATATGTTTTCTGGTATTATCTCTTTATTTATTATACAACTAGTATATCCTAGATCTATTAGAGCTAATGTTTCTATTTCTATATCTTTAATTTTTATTTTTACTAATACTTTTACCATAGAAAAGTCTTTATCTTCGTTGCATATTAGGTCACTATTATTTTCTATGTTCATAAGCTCTGTTTCTATTTGTTCTAAATGTTCCGTTCTTTGTGTACTATTTTCATCTTCATATTGTTTAGCTTTTCCTTTTTCTAATGTATTTATTTTGTGCTCTAGCTCATTTAATCTAGCCTCTATAGTTATTTTTCTTAGATTCGTGATTTGATTAATTGTATATCTTTGTTCATTATTTACGTTTGATTCTATTTTTATTTTTAAGGTAGTTTCTATACAATTTATACAGACTTCCATGTAACATTTTCTACATTTAGCTCTATATTCCTTACTAGGATACCATCTACAAATTTGGCATCTATTACTATCTATTCCTTTATTTTTTTGGAACTCATAGGTACATTCTTTTGCGACATTCATTAAGTTATTTATTACTAAACTATTAAAGTCTAACTCATCTATTTCTTGTCCTATTTCGTTTATTAGTTGTCTTCTTCAGAGTCTGATGAGTCTGTTTTGTTATTTTCATTTAATTCGAAACTTACTATAGAATATATGCTTTCTGTGTCTGACATATATTCATCTACATTTAATAATGTTTCTTGAAAATCTTCTATTAGCTGAGAGTT
>NW_025850159.1:0-1100 GCF_002878395.1 Capsicum annuum
TTACCATGATTTCCACCAACACGGGCTGCTTCCAGTTGTTGCTTCAAATCAGCAACCTCTTCCTGCAAAGCGGACTGCCCAAGCATCACCTCGGACAGTTTTGCCCCGAACTCTTCGTGTAGCGCCGATAAGGCTTCCGTGAGCTTGAGTTCCAAGCTGGTCAGCCCCTCTTTGTGCTCTTCATTTTGCTCGGATAAGTCGGCTTTGACTTCGTCCAGCCCTTCAAGAGCAGCAGCCTCAAGGGTACCAACGTTGGACTCAAGAGTCTTGAAGCGATGGCCCGAAACCGCTAAGCCAGCCTCCGTGCTAACGATTCTCTCGTCGAGAGAGCCGGATGCTGAACCTTCGCCATCTTCCACGTTAGTGACAGCCTCACTAACTGGAAGTTGGGCCTCATCCTTGTTCTTACTCTTGTCACGTTTTCGGGTCTTGGTTTTGCCCAAGTTGTCTCTGCCGTGAACCTCCTCGTCGCCGTCGTATGCCATGTTCAAAATCTGCTCTGATACCACTTTGTCACGGGCCTAATTTTAGCCACGTGCGGACAGCTTAACACTCACGATATCGAGGCTAAACTTCAGTCCTAAACCTCCCTAAATTCGTCCCCAAGAACCTTTGAACACTCACACGAACTCATAAGGAAATAGCAAGAAAGACACTCGGTTTTGGGAGGCCCGAAGAGCCAATTTTCAGATTATATTTCTTGAATATTTGAAGTGAATTATCTGCCCAAGAGGGCCTTTACAAGCTATATATAATGCCCCTTAGTCAAGGGATACAATTAATGCTAGTCAACATTACCCCATTTGGGCATACAAGCCATGAACAATTAGAAAGGCCTTTGTCTACTTTGCTGATTTTATGGTGCAGTCACTGCTCAGCTGGTCAAGGCTTCAAAGCCCCATAAATGTTGACCCGAGCTTGTATTTTGACCTCCCAAAGATGCCCCCACGTTGGCCTTGTCCCGAGACGTTGAGGGAGCCCCGTCGGGTTCCGAAATATGTCCGAAACGCTTGGAATTATGCCCAAAACGGGATAAATTTAATGGGTAGTGATGCGGGGCGTCACACTGAACTAATTTCTTTAGCTTCAGCTAGTGATGA
>NW_025850160.1:0-4340 GCF_002878395.1 Capsicum annuum
ACGGTTTGGGCTTAAAAGCCTAAATCACTACTTCTCCCCTTTTCCTTTTTTCTATTTGCTTACTTGTTTTACGTGTGTTTTGCGAACCTAGTAAAATACTTAGTCAAGTTGCTAAAAAACTGGTTTTGCATAAACACCAAAATATTCTTAAAATGGCTTTTCTTTTCAAAAAATAAACTTTTTCAAAGTTAATCAAAAGACGATTTTCAAACATTCCGGATAACCGCAAGTAAGCGGACATTTTAGGTGCCTAATACCTTCCTAAAACATTAATAGGAACCGCTTATCAAGAATCTCTAACTTAAAACGATTTTTCTATTTTGAATCGTTTGCAGTAACTCTCTAAAAATGTCTTAATTCTTTTTCAAAATTAAGTGGCGACTCTCAAAAAGTCAAAATTTTCACAGAACAATATCAACCACAATCACATCCACACATCTACTACCCCCACCCGAAAGTAGCAGAAGAATAAGGGTTTGTAGTAATTCAAGTACCTTATCCTCTTGACGCTTGCGTTCCTTCTCTTTTAGTTCATTAACAAATTTGTTAAATATTTCAAGCAGCAAGCCCTCATCACCCATTATTCTGTAAAATAATAACAACAAAGAAATTCACATTCAATGTTACGACATAATGAGAATCATGAGATTATGAATAAAAAGATAAAAATCCAGAGCATTTCATTTTATAGCCAAAGAGGCTAAAAAAATTGAAACTAGAGATTTAGCAGCATACTTCATCAGAACCTTGAAACAATCACAAATGCCAAAAATTAAAAAACTAAAACAATCACAAATGTCAGAAATTTAAAAACTAACTGCTAGAGCTATTAAACGCCCAGTGTTGGAGCAACTAATAATTGACATCAACTAATTTCTAGAGGGATTAGTTCAACATTAAAAATCACTTAACGAAATGGTAATTCATGCTAATACTATAAAGAAATAGCCTACCTAAATGTTGAGGAATATAAAACAACAAATAATTCAACACAGCTATTATTCTAAGGTACATTCTAGAACTATGTGAATTACTGAGTTTAGAATATCGAAGGAGTTGGTCCTTGAAAATAATATCAATTATCATTCTCCAATGGTCCTTGCAATCGTGTTACTAATTCTAGATCAATAAAAGCAAAAGAAGCTACTTGCCTATCTCCGAAGAGGGATTTGCAGTCCTCCCATTTCGATGATTCAGTAATTTCCTGCAACCACAGCAAACAAATAGATTATGGTTTAAAGGAAATATCCTGGGATCCCATCCATTGCAATGTGAGAGATTGTAAACTGTTTACTATACCTTTGATGCATGAAGAAATTCATAGAACTCATCTGCTAGACGTTTATGCTTTTTAGCTTCTTTTTCTTCTTTCTCCCTGGCTCTTTCCAGTAACTCCTCAAAGAAAAACTATGCAGATGAAATATGCACATTCAATACTCAATGACCCGGCAAGCCCAAACGCGTAGAACATAAAGTTTAGAAAGGAAGTATGGAATAAGATTAAGTATAATCCATGTATGTCCTCTTATTCCTTCGTTTGGAAGGCAAGGGGATATAATGTAAGAGTATTATTACCATCTTTTGGAGTAACTCCTCACATTATAATCTTTGATAAAATGCTTTACAAAAGTTTTGAGCTATTGAAAGTAAACTAAAAGCCTTAAGAGACCCAATCGTCTAAGCATAATTCTTCGACAAGATATCCCTTGCAATTCCCTCTTCCCACATACATAGATTATACGCCATGACCATAAATAACCTCCAAAATCCAAATGATATATGAAGAATATCCTCATTACAAAAATAGCAAATGATCATTGATATCATCCAGTTTTGCTGTTTAACCAGTTTCGTAGAGTAAAACTCTTATCCACTAACCGTAAAAACAGAAAACTACAAGGCAAATTGCTTTGAATTAAGCAACTTAAGATATGTGCGGTAGGTGTAATATTAAACACCGCCGTCCAGGAAATAAAAACTAAGGAAAATGGTACCAAAACTGAAGAATTGGAAGCAAAAGCTAACACCAAATATTTGATCAATGTGGTCCTCGTCTTTATTCTTGAAGGTTTCAGGCTTACTTGCTAACCGACACACTACTCTTCTAGTAACTCCATTACAAGAAGATCCAAATTTAATGTGGGATAGGTTATGGTTGATACTAAAGGAAAATGCCACTAACCACAGTTGACTACCTACGAGTTGCCAATTTAGCAATCACAAACTGACCGACTTCTAGTGAAACATAATATGGAGGTACTACTTATGCTTTTGTCCCAAAGACAAAAAGGGGACAAATACATAGAAATCCATTTAGTGAATGGGGTACTTCAATTTTCACAACATTCAATTCAACATGGGTCGATGTAAAACAGTATACAGTGCTTAGCCATAATTAGACCTTTAAGTTGGTATCTGACATTGGTGGAGAGCTAATATACTTGGCGATTGCAACCTTAAAATCATCAAGCGTCCAGGCTGATGTCAATCCAATCTGAAAGTAGAGACGGCTCAGCCAAAATATTAGGTACTAACCGAAGCACAACAGAGGTTAAAATAAAGAGTGGTGATTACCTCGGCCATCCTAACTGCATCTTTAATTTGTGACTTGTCATCAAGATACTGAAGCAACATACAAGTAACACAAATTCAGAATGCTTATCAGTAACAAAAATAGGATACCAAATGGAGACTTGTCCATGCATTTGAGTTACCATAAAGTCTATAAATTACAAGCAGGGTGATGGGGATGAAATTTCTTTCATGAATACCAATATTTCTCCACTTGTTCAAAGTCATCTACAATATCACAAGACACTTGACACATAAACTTAATTGCACTGATCAGGTTAAATTGAAGGAAAAATCAAGCACCCCTGTTTGGATAATAGAAAAAAAGTGAATAAATAAAAATGGATAGCATCTCTGTTAACAGCACTTTCGTTATATTTACTTAATAAGAATCATTTATGCACACAAACAGTAATACAAACTTTAAAGATAGAAGTTGACATCTTTATCTTACAAGGGAAAAAGAAAATATTTTCAGCATCTGAGTTTATGTATAACTCTCACCATCCCATAGAAAGAGCCTAACTCAAGAAAACATTACCAAATTCAATCATTGAATAAGAGTACGAACAGGATCATTACCATGCTAGGATACCAGGTAAACTCCCTCTTTCATCAAGTAAGGAGATAAATGCTATTAACATTTGATCATTCAACTTCAATTCTTTTCAGAAAGGGCAGAGGATGAAACAATATATCGTTTAGTTGGTCGCAAGTGTGTATTACAGCAAAAAAAATCATAGTGAGGGAGATGCAACTTTATTTAGAGAAACAGAGATGCTCTCAGGAACTTTTTCCGAGGCTAATCTTTTCTAAGCCTTTACTTTCATTACATCTCAACTACCTCTTCAGAGGCGAATTCTGGCACTAAGTTTATTTAGTCCTATTTATATGGTTGACAACACAATATATTTTGAATTGAGTTTTAAGTTGCACGATATCATCCGAAGTGAAATCAAAACTGGGGTGTGGTACAAATGGACAAAACATGGTCGAAACTTGACAAGACAAACTACTTTCAGGTCTCATTTGTTTGCACTTATTGGATTTATGAACCTGTTCAGACCTCAAACCATTAAGTGCATTTGTTTTTATTAGGATTTTAGCTCTTAATAGGTTTGAGTAAGTCTTAATCATTCAGATGTGGAACCAAGTCTAAATATCATTTGCAGACATTCTTGTGTAGGATAAAATTCACCACCACTCTATCCACAATCACCTTTCACCACCACCAACCACTTCCACTATCACAACCAACATCACTACCAACTACACTGCCAGCCGCTACACACCTACCACTTCCATTATTCTAATTATATCCACCGCCAACTAGGGGTGTTCACGGTTTGGTTTTTAACCAAACTGAACCGCGATCCAAACCAAACCGATTAAATAAAACCTATATTGGTTAGGTTTGGTTTGGATTTGAATTTTAAAAAACCGATACTAATTTGGATTAGTTTGGTTTGGTTTTACTCTAAAATAACCGACAAAATAACCAAACCGAACCGATATACATATATATTATAATTATTTATATGTTTTTCATAAATGTAATCTAAATATTTGTTACATTTTATATTTTAATCATGATTTAACTTTAGTCGTAACACATTCAGTCATATGTCTTCATCTAGTTGACAATACATTATGAGATTCTAAATGAATTTCATATTTTGAATGACAAATGATACTAATTGTGAAAATAATATCTTGTTGTAAATTGAAATTTACAGCTGAGATTCATTAGACTATACACAATCACTAAT
>NW_025850161.1:0-904 GCF_002878395.1 Capsicum annuum
GTGAGCTACCCAAGAGACAACATCCTTCTCCGCTATTTCCTCTAACGGATCATATGCCTCATCAATACTTCACACTCATGGTACATTGATAGGAGTTCATTTCCGACATAGCACATGATATGATATCCTACATTAACAAGTCAGCCGTGTAATTTGCTTTCCAAATTCGAATGCAGCAACATCAAGTAAGAAAATACTGAATGTCTGAACAAGCAGTATAACAAACATATTTTTTACAAACTCTAAACATGAGTAGAAAATTTCCATTTCACTTTGTCTTGATGAATGTTTGATCCTTTTAGAAGAACTGTGATCTGAAGTTCACTCCACAACAAACTGTTTTCTATTAATCTTTCGAGTATTGAATATTGTCGACCTCAGCTTCAACGTACTTCCACTTCACATGTATTACCACAAAAATGAAAATACACAACAAAACAATTTCCTACAATTTTGTTTTTAGTTTCTGCACTTACAACTCCCGCACCGAATACTTAGTTTCCAACAAATATCAAGCTGATGCAATGCACCTCTCGGAGAGCTCTTCCAGAAGCTAGTCTTCAACAACCACCACAAAACAGTAAAGTTAACAACCCGACCTTTTCATTTTTTAGGTAGGTCAACACAGATGACACTCCTATTTGCTTTCCCACCATTCACATCCTTACGTTTCTCCTTTCTCAACTCTCTCTTTACCGGAAGTACATAGGCTAGCCCATGTTCTGTGATATTTCAACATAAACACAGATCATCAAACTGTCAGCTTATGATTAAATGTTCAGTCACTTGACAAGAGTGAGAGTGACTCACAGAACACCAAATTTAACAAACATAACACGGAAGTTACCATTGAGACAATGGTAACTTCCGTGTTATGTTTGTTAAATTTGGTGTTCTGTGAGTC
>NW_025850161.1:1004-2106 GCF_002878395.1 Capsicum annuum
CAGTCACTTGACAAGAGTGAGAGTGACTCACAGAACACCAAATTTAACAAACATAACACGGAAGTTACCATTGTCTCAATGAATAACATCCTAAAGTGAGGATATCAATACCAAGAAAACTTCAGATGCAAACTTTCAAATACAGTGTACACCAGTCAACGACCATAAACAGTAAAGTATAAAGAGAAAAAAAAATCAATGACATGAAAGAAAAATAAATGTCACAGACAATAAATTTTATCAAGAGTAAGGATCAAGGAAGACTAAAGTCTCATGAACGTGATAGTGGTAGGATATCTAACAGGGAAAGGGAGCGAGACGACTTTGAACGGGAAAAGAAAAAGTATAAGGAAAGGAGTCATTGTTCAATAGACAAAGGTCACTCGGAGAAACCAAAACATGATTCTTCTCGGGATCGTGATTACCAATCTTATTCATCACGAGAGAAGAATTGTAATAGACACCATTAGCTTAGAGCAGCCTGACAAAATGTTACCATGCCCAATATGTTGTCTTTATGTAGCGTAGCTACTGCTCTTTGCATAATAGCTGAGGGTGCCGCCTTTATTAGTGAAACTATATCACACCCTTTTGCA
The DNA here is from genome assembly GCF_002878395.1 of Capsicum annuum. NCBI lineage: Eukaryota > Viridiplantae > Streptophyta > Magnoliopsida > Solanales > Solanaceae > Capsicum > Capsicum annuum. The sequence goes on from NW_025850161.1 coordinate 1,601, forward strand.
TAAACCAAGGTTTCTCATAATCGCGACGTAGATTTCAACTATTTTCATTTAGTTCCCCTGAACAATTGACATCCCCATGTTGTCCAAATATATTTGGTCTGCACAAACTCTTTAACATTCAATTAATTGTTCTCGAAATAGACTTCCTAGTTTAAAAATAAAAATTCATACAAATGTAACGGTATGACTCCCACTTCCCTTTTCCCAATTTATGCAGCCCTATATTATGTGATAAGAAAGTAAGAAACAAATAGAAGCATAAAACAACAATAAAGCTAGAAAAAGACGTGTAAGTATATATAAGCTGGTGGGACTTATATCATTGTTAGTAGAGTTATTCATGAGTACAAAAAATACATTATGATCACCATGTCTGTACACAAAAATAGTACTCCTAACATATTTGACAAAACATCATTGTAAAAGTTACATGATGATCACTACAGCTATACACAAAATTAGTACAGTACTTCTACATACTACTTGAAAAAACACCATTCCAACTT
>NW_025850162.1:0-392 GCF_002878395.1 Capsicum annuum
TATACGTTAGTTAAAGATATATATTACTCTAAATAAAACATATGCGATAAGATATATACTACAATATATGATATATATACTAATTTATAAAACATATACACATGTATACGTTAAATATATACTACTTTAGAGTCTATAGAAAAGATATACCATATATACGTACCATTCAATATATATGTACTATTTTAAATAAAATATACTACAATATATATACTACAATATATACATACTATATATATAGTTATATACTAATTTATAAAACATATACACATATATACGTTAAATATATATTATTTTAGAGTCTATATTCTATATATACCCATATATACGTACCATTCAATATATGTACTACTTTAAAAAATATGTTCCAAGATATATACTACAATATAATG
>NW_025850162.1:492-1022 GCF_002878395.1 Capsicum annuum
CTTTAAAAAATATGTTCCAAGATATATACTACAATATAATGATATATATACTAATTTATAAAATATATACACATGTATACCTTAAATATATACTACTTTAGAGTCTATAGAAGATATATACACATATATACGTATCATTCAATATATATATACTACTTTAAATAAAATATACTACAATATATATATTATAATATATACACACACTATATATATAGTTATATACTAATTTATAAAACATATACACATGTATACGTTAAATATATACTACTTTAGAGTCTATATTCTATATATACACATATATCACTACTGAAAACTGGGTCTATGGCAACACATATAAAACCGTTGCAATAGCCCAGTAAACCGTAGCTATTGATGTATTGCAATGTTATCAAACCATTTCACCAGGTAGTGTGGCAATAGCTCTACTGGTACGGTTTTTATAACCATTGCTATACCAGGTAGTGTGGCTATAGCGCTACTGCTACGGTTTTTATAACCGTTGCTATAGGCAGGCTATAGCAACGGTTATT
>NW_025850163.1:0-1295 GCF_002878395.1 Capsicum annuum
AAATGTTATGTCTAAAGAATTAAAGAAATCCAAACAACAAAATTTCTTATAAGATAAAAGATTTTACCCTCAGGCGACCAACAAAAATATGAATGACAGAAGCACCAGCTTGAGTAGCAGCAGCAGCGTGACAAAAGCTAAGAAGTCGAGACAAAAGTTTCTAATAGACTTAGGTTAGAAAATCAAATTCCAAGCATTCACCTGAAAGATATATTGCATTTGGACTTTGAATGGAATTTGAAGTGCCAAGGTTTTGATCGCTTTTACTGCTGTTCTTAGCTTTGGATCTAGTGGCAGCTGCAAATGAAAAAGTGTTAGTGCCTGTTGACCCCGTTAGAGAAAAAAGTTGCTAAGGAACCTCTAGTGCGACTTGTAGGGGATTGAATTTCACTTTCATCAATTGCTGAATCAGTTAACTCACTGGAAGCATGAGAATTTGATTCCGACTCAGCACATTCTCGTTCTGAATGGGAACATTCTGTTTCTGCTTCCGTTGATGGATCAGTGACTTCAGAATCTGGTACATGATCAGGAAAATGAAGTTACAGAACATTTAAGAGAACCAAATAATACATTGTTGCCCGCCCCTTCCCATCATGGATCATCAGAAATGCAGAAGATACAATAATCTGCACCATGTTTGCACATTGACTTTGTAAGTTTTCTCAATCCATTTTTCTTCTAGCCTCTTTATATATTTCCAGCTCTCTCGCCAAATGACTTGAGAGCCTTCTTATCAGTATCTACATCTTAAATGTACCAAATTCTGAAAACCCCGATCATATGGATTTTTAAAAAGAATAGTAATGAAGGATCAACTATCGATATAAGGTACTACGACATGATGTCTTGTAACAGCTACTACCTCATCTACATTATTTTTAAATTCTTTTGCGGGAATTAAAACATAAATGAACCTTATAACTCATAGAGACAAGCATGAAGCTCTGATGCCCTCCGTCATAAAAGTGTCAAAATGAGAACCTTGTAAATAAAACATGAAATAGTAATAGTTGAATGAACAGGCAATTGACTTTGGGAAAATTACCTTCTGTAATTTCAGATTCATCAATTTCGTCTTCTTCTTCTTTTTGAGCCACCGTGATACTCTCCATGCTGTCCACTTTCTTATAATGGCTTTGAGCATTTTCAGTAGTAAGTTCTTGTTCCTTCCTCTCGATGTGGAACTTATTCAACTTTTCCTCAAACTCCTCAATGCATGATTTGAGTTCAGGTTTAGCAAGCTTCTTCCCCAAATTGAAGACATTCAAACAGGCAAATAAAGTTTTAAAACT
>NW_025850164.1:0-647 GCF_002878395.1 Capsicum annuum
TTTTACGAATTTGAAGCATGAACCCATATCTTATGATAATTATTATGAAATCTTGATTTTTATGATTTTGAAAGATGAATTTACATGTGTGGAGTTATAAAGCATGAATCTTGAACGATATTGATCATGATTTTAATATTTGGGTCGTGAATCCCCATTGGAAATTGTATTTTTTTTTGAGAAAGTGTGTGTTATCACCACGTTGATGTTGAGTATTTAAGATATTTGAATGATTTGACCTTTTGGTCTTAATGGAGTTGTTTAATGGAGTTGTTTTGAACTCGAGTGAGAAAAAATCCACAATGTGGTTGATTTTGATAGATGGGAAGCATGATGGCTCCCGATGTATATTTACATATTACTAAAATTGTTTTGTTGTGGATTGTCTTTGAAATGATCTGAGCTAAGTCCGGGAGAAATCTTTAGCACTGAGTAGGAGGTATAAAGCGACCTTACTTCCCTAGAACTACGTGCCCCCGTAGGAGTGAGCCTGAGGCTGATTTATATAGTGATCACTAGTTTGTGTGGATTTGATATTGATAGTCCTACTCTGATGGCAAGGATAGGATGGCTCTCCCCAACGTGGGTTGTACGTTGGACTCTATGTAGCTCACATGGTTATGTCGGTTATAGGATCTCCCAGTGTG
>NW_025850164.1:747-1225 GCF_002878395.1 Capsicum annuum
GTGTGGATTTGATATTAATAGTCCTACTCTGATGGCAAGGATAGGATGGCTCTCCCCAACGTGGGTTGTACGTTGGACTCTATGTAGCTCACATGGTTTATGTCGGTCAGAGGATCTCCCAGTGTGTGTGTGTTTCCATGTGCCTATGGTGAATGGTGAAGTGATTTGAAAGTGGAATTGTGAAAGTTATTCTTTCGAAATATTTAAATGATATTTACATTATGAGAATTGATATTCTTGATGAACTGAAAGTGATTGACAAATTATATGATGACTCACATGTGTTATTTTACTTATTTCATCCTCTCATGATTGTGATAGTTTTCTTCGGGCTATGTGAGTCTTTCATACATCCTGCTTATTTCTTATAAATATTTATGATGATGATGTTTATACAACTGCATACACCCCCATATACTTGGTTCCTTTCCATGGTACTGACCCACATCTTCAGATGTGGGCTGCATTTTCTCGAAAT
>NW_025850165.1:0-1252 GCF_002878395.1 Capsicum annuum
CTAAACCATCTCTTTTATACCATCTATCTTCTATTTCTCTTCCTAAAGCTCCAGGTAATTTATTGAATAATTTTTTGCCTAATTCTTCATTAAAAATGTTTCCGCTGACAGTGCAATAATAAAAATAGTCTTGTAGAAATTTCTTTATATATACCCAATGTGAAATACTTAATTGTTCTAGTTTTATTAATGCTTCTTTTTGTAGTGCTAATAATCCACTATTTGGATCTTTTCCAGTTAATAACATATGCATTTTGTTTGTGAAATTATAGGGGTTTGGTCCCATACTTAATAAAACCTGGAAATCATATAGGCAATGTCTTAAAACTTTTCCATGTGGCTTTTGCAGATTCCCCTAAAAAGGTTTCCAAATATTTATACATTGTTTCCGTATCTTTCTGTATAATGTCTTAAGTAATCTGCTGCTACTATTACTTTCCATAAATCTATCACTGTATCCCACATTTGTGGATCGTGTGCTGCTATATTTAGAATTTTACCTTTACTACCTCCTTCTTGTAGTTTAATTGGTTCTTCTATTGGCATTCTCTTACCTGCTGGTCTTATATTATCTCCTCTAAGTTCTGTATCTGGGTTTATCCTAATTGTTGGTCTTCTAGGTACATTACCTGTACTATAATCTATTGGTTGGGGGTTGGGGTTTGTTTGTTGAAATAGGCTAGCACTTGAAGAGCTAGTCGGTTCTAATTCTGCGAGTTCTTTATAACTTATTGTAGAACTTAATACAGAAATTGTGTCTTCATCTTTTCTTTCAAGGAATGGTTTGTTATTTCTATATCCTAAATTATCACTTCTCTCTAAACAGTTTTTAAAATATTCTATACATTCTTCTATTTTCATTTCATCCTTTTGACATCCTTTATATTTAAAAGTTATATATTTATATTCTCTGCTAAATTTTCAGCTTTTTCTATGACCATGTCTACTTCATATCCTTCTTGTAGAACTTCTATATTCATAAACTCGCTCTTTGTTTCTATATTACTCTCTATTTCGTCATCGTCTAAATTTCTTTTAGTTGCATAACTATAATATGTAAATCTAACTGAAGTTTCTCCTTTACTTGTAGTATATAATAGATGAGAGTCTTGTGTAAGAATTTTTGGTTTAGTAAATTTGTTTAAATTCCATTCTAAACCTGCATATATTTCTGGGTCTATTTTTATTGGTTTTATTAAACTTATGCCTTTATTTCCCATTATTTCAACTACATCATTTACCTTTAGTTTAA
>NW_025850165.1:1352-2222 GCF_002878395.1 Capsicum annuum
TTAGAATGGAATTTAAACAAATTCCATTCTAAACCTGCATATATTTCTGGGTCTATTTTTATTGGTTTTATTAAACTTATGCCTTTATTTCCCATTATTTCAACTACATCATTTACCTTTAGTTTAAATTTAGTATTACTACTTAAAGTTATTTTTCCAATAAACCCTATGCACATTAATAAATTATTGTCACTATTCATTTCTTCATACTCTTTAGTTTGGATTCCTATTTTAATATTTTTTCCAAATTCTTTCAAGTTCATTAAGAAATCTGGACTTATATAGAATATTCCTCCATTATTTGTCATATCTACTTCAATTAATCCTATTATTGATTTTTTAATGTCATCTATCATCATATATTATTATTAATACCTTGGATCCTAGATTTTTTCTAGTTAGACCTTTTATTCCTATAATAATTAAACCCATATGCATCAGTATCATTTTATTATTTTTTATATGTCTTAAGGAGTTAGCATTTACTAAATCTAGTATTTTAAAATCTTCTCCTATAGCTGATATTTGTTCTTCTCTATAATGTCTATATAGCTAATTATCTGTAGAAAAATATCCAGCATTATATAATATTTTAGGATTATAATTTTAATTGATGTTGTTGGAAAATTTGTAAATCTTTATCTACATCTATTATTTCATTAAGTTCTTGGTTCTGCTCCATATTAGGTTGTCTTCGGCATATTCTGGATAATATATTATTATTTCCTATTTTATTCTCCGAAAAACTTATTCTTTGTCTTTCTTCTCCTTGTCTTTCATTGTTTTCGATGGTTCTCCGTCTATTTGATAGAAAGTCCATTTTTGTGGTTTTCTTATTATATTTTTTCTTTCTTGTTTAGGAGTTAATTC
>NW_025850166.1:0-5043 GCF_002878395.1 Capsicum annuum
GCAATGCATATGTGATTTTTTATACATCTCTACAATGTAATCTTGAGGCTCTGTTAGAATTTAATGTCATTGTATGCATCGCTTAATATAGTCTTTTAAGTCATGTGGTATCTCAAGCTTGATTAGCATATCATTAAAAATGAATAAGAATGGTTGTACCATGTTTAGAAGGCTTTTGTTTGAAGGAAGATAAGACTTGTTGACAAACATTTGTGTTTGTTATTCATTAATAATGCTAGAGGTGAATGAAATAAGCATCTTGTTTGCCATTTAAGAAAAAGGTAATGACAGATACTATGAATATGTAATGTTCAACAATTGCGCAAATTTAAAGATACACTTCACCATGGTTACAACTTACATGTTTTGGTCTACTATTTGTTATTCTTTTTCTCATTTCAATTTTTTTCCGTACTGATCAGGAAGTTCGGGGCACTGCAAATACCCCACAACCAGATATTGCAAGCATGCAGAAGAGAGTTTCTTTGTCCTCGGCAGTTAGCTTGCAGAAGTAAGTCAATTTGACTCTTCTTTTACTAATTTAGATTATTTCTTTCCAGATCATGACTTTTTTATAAGTATTATATATGGTTTTTTTCATATCTTCCGTATTGTTAGATTAGAGGGATAGCATTAACATTTTGTGGTTTCTAGGAGCTATTGATAGGTAGGAAGCTTTATGCCACACTATATCATATAAATAACAGTGTGTTGGTTTACATAGAGACATAGAGGCAAACTTACGAGTAAATTTAATGAATGGCCATTTAGTGTTGTGTTCATTAAACAAAAGTCACTTTTTTAATTACATAAAAATCATTTTGGTTTGCTTGTTATCACAAAAAGAACTTTGGCCAAATCTCATAGAACTTCCACCTTGAAAAGTGATGTGACGTTCTTAATCAGTGCATTTGCTTAAATAAATTGGATTAATGTACTAAACTAGAATATCGAACTCTGATGAATCTGGATCATTTCTACTTCCCATTCAATGGCTCCCCACATGACTACTAAATTGGACAGAAGATTCAGAGTGTTACTGAAGGTATGCAGTCTTTCACTTTAATAGTATTTGTACCCGCGCGATGAGAGGAAAATAGTTTTGAACATTTATCATTTCAATTGCATACACTAATAATATTTGATATCTATATAGATGGGAAGTAATAGCTTCAAAATCAGGCATTAATCTTGCAAATTGGTTGCTCAATTTGAATATTATCAAAGAGGATCATTTTTCAAAATCAAGTTCTATATGTGGTAGATAATTTCAAGACAACATTTTTTGACAAACAAATCTGTGAAATACAAAAAGCTTTAGAGACTGCCAACCCCCCCCCCCCCCCCCCACACCAAAAACATAGACAAAAATTAATCAATGACAACTTTTATGTTGCTGTATGAATTTGTTGAACATGTTTCATCTTTTCTTAAATCCAAATATATTTGTCTTAATATAAATGAATTGATATTCACCAAAAGTTTACTGTACTTAAAAGGATGATATAACATAGGTCATATGTTTCTGGCGGGTTTTACTTCCCTCATTACACAGACATGGAGTGCATTGCGTCTAGCACTAAGGGTTGAGTTGGAATTTAGATCAATCAACAACCCTTCAATGGGAGACAATGTGCACGACTGAACAGTAAACCAAATTAGAGAACTTATATACGACCAAGAAAGCTATAACAGTAAATAATTACAATAATAATTTAAAATTGGACCCTACGAACTCAAAGGATGATATAACTACATTAAGAAACTATAGCGGATATTCATTTTTGAATATTATTTGTGAAGCATATTTCCAAGATGGTTTATCATACAAAGTCTCTTTCCTCATTATATATAGTTGTAAATTTACACTGATATCTATAAAATGGGACAAACATACGAAGACCCTCAACATATGCCACCTCTCCACCTTCGTTTGCAGTAAAAACCTGCAGTATCATTCAGTGCTAAATAATTTAGATCGTATGATTAAATTCATATGCATATGATGTGAGATTTCGAAGATAAAATACAATTCATTGAGAAAACACTTACTCACAGATAGTAGACTTCATAGTTCACTGTTTTACAATTGTTGGAAACTCAGCCTGCAAAGTTCACCGAGCCTCATATCACTTAGTTGTGAAAGCCCTCTACTTGGTACGCTTTTTAGCGTTATTTCTGTCAAGAATGGACCTTTGACCTAACACAACCTCAAAAGCTAGCTAGCTCATGAGGGGGATTACCCAAGTCCATATAAGCAAACCACCAGTCCATTCCTCAACTAATGTGGGACTTTTTACCCATTCTAACACCCCTCCTCACGCTCAGGCCCAGCTGGCTCTGGCGCGTGGACCGGTAGCCCAAAACGGGGATGGACCTAACTCTGATACCATGTCAAGGAATGGACCTTGGGCCTAACTCAACCTCATAAGCTAGCTCTTGAGGGGGATTACCCAAGTCCATATAAGCAAACTACTAGTCCATTCCCCAATCAATGTGGGACTTTTTACCCACTCTAACAGTTTCTTCTATACAACAAGCAAAATATTGATAGGATCACCTGACTTGTCAATGGTAAAAGCTAGTGTGAAGTTGGACAACGAAAACCTCTTGACTTTTATTCAAAAAGCACTTCTAAATAGAGAGGAATCAAGTGTGCGATAAATTTCTAAGGAATTAGTTAAAATTTGAAGGGGTCTTCTTGCGAAGAGTGTGTTCAAATTAATTCTTCACCATATACCTTTAGTTTTTCAAAAAGATGAACAGTTAAGCCAAAAATTTTCTAGACTAACTCAACTTCTTCATACAAATAGAAACATAAGAAACGAAAAAATTAGAACAAAAAAGGAAAAGATGGCCAATAGAAAATGAAAAGTCATATTCTTTCTTAAGCAAACCGGATTGAGTCTAGAAGCTCAAATATAAGACATCATTGTGAGAGTTTATATCCTTCCACTCCAACGCTGAATCTAAAAGATTTTAACCATACGTAATGATTTATTTCAATAGTCTACTGAATGTAGTACCATATCTTCTTTGAACCCCCACCAAAAAGCTCTACAATTTGTTATAAAACATCATTATAAAAAATGAAAACAAAGCAAAATGTTAACTATCTAGTTACTTAAAAGAGAAACAAAGAGAAGGCAAGAGAGAAGATAAGTAACCACATTTAGAATCTTAAATGTATAGAACTCTAATGTCTTACCTTCAGTAGTTATAACCTCAAAGTAAATCACTGCATTATCTTTGTGCAGATTATGAAATTATTAAATTCAGTCTAGGGTAATATTACATAAGAAAGCTGAAAAGAAATAGACTCCATACACTGTTCTAGTAAACTTATAGAATTTTTTGCTTAATCTGTTTGTCAATAGGATAACAAATGGTAGGCTTAATTGAATAGCATTCGTACAACAAAAGAACAAAAGAAAAAGAACAGAGGATCCAAAACCAACTGTTGTAACTCAACAAACTAATCTAAATATCAAAAGACTATTGTTTGTTCCATAGAACTCATTTGTTTAGATTATAATGCGACTCTAAATAATTAGGGCTATACTATTTTTGAAATTAGATAAGTTTCACTCTACTTACACATGGAATTTCTGGATGGAGGGGATTCAATAAAACCCCCTTCCTTAATATTAGATCAGCATTTGGCCACAAATTCTCATAAGGTATAAGTAGGGATTATTAACATACAATTGTAGTTAAACAGAAGATTTTCATTGTTGATTGTTTCGGGTATACAACAGATAGACTTCAATCCACTTAATGTTTTACGGATAAGAGATTTTGTTAGCAGAAAGACATGAGTAAATGAGAAGGGAATCGCATGTAAAAAAGGTAACATACTGCCAATCTCTCATCGTTTTTAAATGATATTTTTGTGCCATTTATGAGTTTTTGTAAAAATTATCTTTATTTGGTGGAACTATAATGTGAAAGGTTATTCGTGTTATGTTCCTTAACCAACCGCCCTGTACTGTGTAATGCAATTGTCCATCAGATACTTCGTTTCGTCTATTATTCAAACCATGATCTGTTGTGCTAATTACACTAACAAATCAACACCATTGAATACAAAATAAAACATAAATGCAGCAGGAAGATGATCTTATATATATTAGCATCCTAAAATTCTCCATCAAAGGAAGAATCGGAGAACTTTTTTTTTGACTTTATGGTACATTAGAAAAAAACCGATCATGGTCAGTCATTTTAATAGTACATTCATCGAAGACAAAGCCATAAAAGAAACAGAACATGGAATCAATAATACATAGCAGAAGTAATAAATAATATCTGGAATATTCAGTTCCGATCCGGATCTCAAACCTTCTTTACCAAAAAACTTGACCAGTATCTGTTCGTTGCCCTACTTCCTTAAGAAATAAAAGTTCATCAGTTGTGTAAACATTGACCGCAAACATTATGTTTTCACCTATTTTGGTTGGTAGTTTCAACAGTATTGAAAATTATATGTAGAAGAATTGGATCAAGGTAGTAAACTCCAACCTTCAATAGTAAAAATTGCAGTGAAATTTCAATGATGCCAGAATTGAAAGTGACTTTGACAATGTCTGGCAGTTGGTCTTTCCATGAGAAAGAAGGCAACAAAGATGAGAAAGATTCATTCTATCAGATGTGAGATAGAAAAAAAAGTTATTTATCAGTGGAAATGATTGAGATGGACAGTTTTTATCCTACAGTTAATATGAGATTTAATCTGTATTGATTTTTGGAATATGCAGTTAAAAAAGAAAACTGCCGATAATGGTTATTATTGTAATTGTGGGATAATTTAAAACTTACAAATTTATTTTAAGAATTTTTTTTCATCTTAGGGGTTTTGAAGAATGACCAATCGGCAATTTGCACAAATGCCATATATGCCCTATATGGATTAAGAATAGGTTTTTTCCCTCTATTTTAAAATATTTACAATATTTATTATATCATTTTTTTGACATTTAATTTTTAATTTGATTGAAATTTTTGACATTTAGATTTTTAATTTAAATGTAATAACTAATAACA
>NW_025850167.1:0-563 GCF_002878395.1 Capsicum annuum
CTATACAGTTATGTTAACATTCGGGACGAATGTTAACATAACTGTATAGTCTAGGCAGGTTTGAATTTCTGGTCACACAACTTTTAATAACATAACTAGTATTCAAACACATACCTATTAATGTTCCTCCTCTGTATCTTTTGGTCCCTCCTTGTCTTCAAATAGATGAGGGTATTTGGATATCATTACTTCCTCCGGTTCCCACGTTATCTCTTTTACTTGGTTGTTTCTCCAGAGTACCTTTACTGATGCCATTTCTTTGTTCCTTAACTTTTTAACTTGGCGATCTAGAATAGAAACCGGTACCTCTTCATAAGTAAGATCCTCTGTGACCTGTACATCTTCTATAGGAGTGATACGAGAGGGGTCACTATGCATTTTCGAAGCATTGACACATGAAACACTGGATGAACCATTGAAAGTTCCTGGGGTAGCTCTAATTCATATGCAACTTGTCCGACCCTCTTGGTAATCTTATATGGCCCTATGTAACGTGGGCTTAGTTTCCCTTTCTTACCAAATCTCATAACCCCTTTCATTGGTGATACCTTTAAAAATACCCA
>NW_025850167.1:663-1634 GCF_002878395.1 Capsicum annuum
TGTATCACCTTAACTTTTTCCATGGCTTGTTGGACTAAATCTGGCCCGAGCAAGGTGGTTTCACCCACTTCGAACCAACCAATTGGTGACCTACATTTCCTCCCATACAAAGCTTCGTAAGGTGCCATCTTGATGCTCGAATGGTAGCTGTTATTATAGGCAAATTCAATAAGAGGCAAGTGTTCTACCCAACTACCTTTAAAATCTAATGCACAGGTTCGCAACATATCCTCAAGTGTTTGAATAGTACGCTCTGCTTGGCCGTCTGTTTGGGGATGGAAGGCTGTACTCAAATTCACTCGCGTCCCTAAACTCCTTTGAAATGACTTCCAAAATTTTGCCGTGAATTGAGCTCCTCGATCAGATATAATAGAGAGTGGGACCCCATGTAGCCTAACTATCTCTTTGAGGTATAATTTGGCATATTTTTCAGCTGTATAATCACTCCTAACTGGCAGGAAGTGCGCTGACTTCGTGAGTCTATCAACTATCACCCATATGGAGTCAAACTTATTAACTGAACGAGGCAAACCAGTTACAAAATCCATATTAGTCATATCCCACTTCCAAGTTGTAATCTCTATACATTGCATGTAACCACCTGGCTTTTGGTGCTCTACTTTGACTTGTTGACAAGTAGGACATTGAGCCACAAACTCTGCAAGGTCCTTTTTCATGCCTCTCCACCAAAACACTCCCTTTAGGTCATGATACATCTTAGTAGATCCTGGATGGATGGAATATTTTGAATGATGGGCTTCTTCCATTATTCTCCTTCTGAGTCTATTAACATCAGGCACACACAATCTATTTTGGCAATAAAGTACTCCATCTTGTGTAAGCCTAAACTCCTTCATTATACCCTGACTTACTTTCTCCTTAAGGCAGTGTAGAATAGGATCATAACACTGTTTTTCTTTCACTTCCCTTATCAATGAAGAATCGGTAGCATTATGTACAATAATATCCTT
>NW_025850168.1:0-2242 GCF_002878395.1 Capsicum annuum
ATAGTAGTGATTCAGCACAAACTCCTGTTATAATGCCATGCCGTCTATAAGAACAATTTCATGCAAAAATCTGACTAATTACAACTAACTAACTACGACTAAATCAAAACGACTATAGAATAAATGCGGGCAAGCATTATGTAATACAGCAGACAAGGCAACCCAGGCGTACCCGTACTTATACCCACACCCCATACTAAGAAGGAACACACTGCCCTCAGTGTAAATAAATAAGCAAAAACCTGGTTAGTCAGACTCCTCCTCTACATCCGGGGTCATACCTCCTGTGTCAAAATCATCATCAGAGTTGTCCTCCACATCAGAGTCTAGCAGTCGGTGATCATCGTCTGCCGGCACATCATCATCTAGAGGTTCTTCAAAATTTACCCCCACTCCACACAAGTCCCGAGCATGCTCATTAAGCAGGTAGTCATATTCCAACTGCCGAAGCTCTGCATCAGTTGGCACACGACCCCTATTCATCATAGTAAACCTAGTCATGCCATACAGATGGCGAAAAAAACTCTCATCTCGAGCATGTCTCTCAGCATTGGTAAGGTTGATGCCTTGACTAGTTTCTGGATCTTTGATTTTTGTGAGATCCACCTTCTTCGGGTTTTGTGGTAACTTATGGTCTGCTGGCTCCTCCTCAATGTTCTCTTTCCTTAAAATTGCAGTCAACAAGTTGCCAAAACTGAAACGGGACTTTTTGTGCACCCTAGCTTTTCGCATCGATGTTCGTATAACTGCACCAATGTTGATGGGAACATTCGTCATTAGAGCATATACCAAACAGACTCGATCATGCGTGACCTTAGTGTATTGTGTCCCAGGAATCAAGCAGGAATTGACTATTCTTAACCATATGCGAGCTTCTCTGTTCAAACAAACATATGGGTAAGTATTGTGACGACCATTATCTTTATGATGAGTCCACCGGCTCATGGACCTTGATCCACACAACGTATGTCTGATGGCTCTGTAGGGAGGTCTGTTGTAGAGCTCCTTGAGTAGTGATTGATCCACACTTGGAGTACCCAGGAAAGAGTTGAAGAAATCAGCGTTCAATCGCAAGACTTGCCTCCGAATCTTTACTTCATTTCCCGTAGTCCTTGGGGACCAGTTGGCATAAAACTCTTGAGTCAAATCAAGATTACATTCGCCCATGTCTCGGAAGATAAAGTCAAGTTTTAGTGCCATAATCTTTGCCAAAATGCGAGGGCAGTTCTTTGCTAAACTTTCCTTCTGCATCGACCGCACATGTACATATTTCTTCACTTTATTATTTCTATACCATTCCTTCCCTTCCTCCTCCAGAACCCATTTGATCCCAAAAATGCGTTGAGGCACTTGAAGAAAGGAGGAATCAGCCTAGTCCTTTCTTGACCTTTTTTGACCTTTTTGTGAGGTGGATGCTTTCTCCTTTCCCTGTCGTCCTTTTGGAGCCATGTTACCTGAGATCATAATAGGTTCATATTAGTCTCATTTCGTAAAATTCACTATAATCGAAAAAGAAAATAGTGATGGCACCACCCCACACTTAATTTGTTAGCACAAAATAATTGAGTGAGTAGTGTCGATTACTCAGACTTCATCGACATACATTTAGATGGTATGTGCCAACAACATTATTAGTGCAGTCATAATTTCAACCCTTCACTTTACATAACAATTTCTCAGTTTGATATACAGAAGCAGCACACAATGGTCCTGTAATCTTGACTATCATTTCCAACTTTATTTCATTTGAGCAATGCAATCTTTGAACAAGACTACCACATAGAAATCTTATCATGCTATAGCATAGAAACAATTACACAATCTTATGCTTTTAGTTAACCATGATCATTACATCGATGAACGAGTTACTCACATAGTCAAGCTTACAACTCCCAAAATTATGCATTAAACTTCAATAGTTCAACTCTATAATAATAAAAAATTATGGCAGTGAATACCAATCAATAGATGCCGGAGTAAAATCAAGATTACCCACGAGAATTCTTTCACTCAATGAGATGTATTTTTCAAAAATTATAACAAACTAACCATACTCTTATCACCAAGCACTACTACAAAATCCAGTTAACCATTATAAGCGTAGCAATGAAACAACTACAGAACATGAAAAAAATAACTTACTTGGTGATAAATTCGTGACGAATCGGGAAGGTGAGCCTACAGGATTAGATGAGAAAAGAGAAGGGCTTGGAGAGGGAAAGGTTGTTTGGGCAGCGCTTAG
>NW_025850169.1:0-1990 GCF_002878395.1 Capsicum annuum
ATAGTATTATAATAAAATAAATATGAATGATTTCATTACAATTGACTTAAAGAAATATTATAAGAAAAAATTATTTAAGAGAATAACCAATTAATAAATAGTAACTGATCAATTTATATAGAAAATATTGTAATCATTCTGAATGAAAAATATTTAAAAAAAGGTGTCATCCCTCAAAATAATTAAGTTTGACCTATTTTTGTAAACAAATAAATGAATGAATATAAGAAAATCCGTAATTAGGAAAAAAATAATTGTTACCTTATTTGGGATTTTAGCAAATTATAAAGATAATAATAATCAATTGACTATAATTCAATTATAAATTTATAAGAAATATTTGAAAAATAAATTAGTAATTAGGAAAATAAATAATTGTTACCTTTTTAAAATTCTTTCCAAAATTAAAAAGGTAATTGATATCAATTCAATGTAATCAATCTATAAAAACATGAAAAATTCATGGGATTGAATTTCCAAAATTATAAAGGTAATTAATATAAATTATTTTTGTATTTGAGCCCTTTATACAATTGTAGATTAATTAAATATAATCAAGCTATAAAATTAGGACAAATTTATGGTAAATAAATATATAATATTAATAATAATTTTATTTCTATCAAATTAATTAGATCAAATTGATCTAGAAATTAGTTAATATTGACAATTAATTTAATAAAAAAATAAATGGAATGATTTGTAATTGATATGCATATATTGGTAAAAAAACAACGAACGTTGACTACTACTTTAGCTATAAATATATTTTAAAATTTACATACAACATTAAATTTAAGGAACTTGAGTCTATATATTATGATTATAAAATTGATTCTGATTAATTGAAATTAATTAGTTGATTGTATAGTTTTATTACAACAATTTCGTACATCATTTATTTAATAAAAATGCATATAATTAATTGATTGATTTTGTGCCATCTACTATGATTTTATTAATTCAAAAAAATTATTTTTAAATGATAAGTTTGGATTATAAAAATAAAGGTGATTATTGTATGACTTTAGCATTTCTTATATATTAAAAAAGATTTATAGACAAAAAAAAGTCATCTCTCAAAACAATTAAATTTGAACTATTTTAGTGAAACAATGAAAGATTGAATATAAGAAAATCCTTAGTTAAGAAAAGAAATAATTGTCACCTTATTTGAGTTTTTAGCAAATTCTAAAGATAATTAAATTATCAAATTATAAATTGATAAGAAATTTTTGAGAAATAAATCAGTAATTAGGAAAAGAATTAATCATTGTCTTTTTAAAATTCTTCCCAAAATTATAAAGGTAATTAATATAAATTTGATATAACCAAAATATAAGAATATGTGAAATTCATGGGATTAAATTTTTGAAATTATAAAAGTGACTAATATCAATTGTTTCCGTATTTGAGTCCTTTATGTAATTGTAGATTAATTAAATATAATCAAGCTATAAAATTAGTATAGATTTATGGTAAATAAATATATAATATTAATAATAATTTTATTTTTATAAAATTAATTAGATCAAGTTGAGAGAGAAATCAGTTAATATTGACAATTATTTTAATAAAAAATATATGTAAGGTTTCGTAATTGATATACATATATTGGTAAAAAAACAACGAACACTGACTACTACTTTAGCCATAAATATATTTTAAAATTTACGACATTAAATTTAAGGAAATTGAGTCTATATATTATGATCATAAAATTGATTCTAATTAATTGAAATTAATTAGTTGATTGTGTAATTTTATTACAATTATGTCGTACATCATTTTTTATATAAAAATACATATAATTAATTAATTGATTTTGTGCAAGCTACTATAATCATATTAATTCAAATGAAATAATTTGTAAATGATAAGTTTGGATTATAAAAAGAAAGGAGATTATTGTATGCCTTTAGCATTTCTTATGTATTAAAAAAATTTAGAGACAAAAAGTTGTTATCCCTCAAAACAATTAAATTTGAAC
>NW_025850170.1:0-1011 GCF_002878395.1 Capsicum annuum
ATCTTTCTCATGTTGTTGCGTTGTTGGTCGAACCATGCGGGACCACTCGAAACATATAGTTTTGGCCCATCTTGTGCTATTCCCTTTAGCTTTGCAGGAACATACAATACCATCTTTACTGAATCTTAGGGTCTTATAATGGAACTCGCTCCTTTCACGATCAGTGGTTCTCTTTGCATATACTTCAGTGCTTCACCAGGGTTCTCCTTCAAGGTGCCTATTTCCATCATTGCTTGGCTTGTCGGCCTATAGTCTCTATCATTAAAAATCATCCCCACAACGTGTGTGTTATTGTGATTAGGAAGTGGATTATCGGTGACATTCGGTGCTTCTTCTTTTTGTATTACGATTGCCTTGCTTTCGATTAACTTTTCAATGGCTCTCTTCAGATTCTAACAATTTTCGGTACTGTGACCTTGGACATTTGAATGGTACTCACACCTTACATTAGGATTAAACCAATTTGCATTCGGATCTACTTTGAAAGGCAAAATAGGCTCAATCCATCCTAATTTGACCAATCTCCACAACAGGCTCGTATATGATTCTCCAATTAGGGTGAAGTTTTACCTTTGCCTCTGTTATCTTGTATAGTCTGCCTGAACATACGGATTACGAGGGGCTTGTAAATTTAGCTGTCGCAGACAAAAACCTTGTGGCGCAGATGCCCGCTATTATGGACGCTGAGAAGGTCGAGCATACGCTTGAGCATTAAGAACAGCAGGTTGAGGTGTATAATAATGTTGAGGAGGGCTGGGTTGTCCCTTTTGGACATGAACATAAGGGGAGTTCCGTCCCCTTTGGGCATTGCCCGGTCCTGATGCCATCATGGATCCTTCCTCCTTCTTCTTTTGATTTTTGAAACTACCTGATCCACTCTGGATGGCTTGTATAGTGGCTCTGAGGGCGGTTTGGCTCATGATTTTTCCTGATTTGATGCCATTCTCCACTATTTCCCCAATTTTTATTGCTTCGGCGAAAGGTTTACCAACCGCGGCTAGTAAATGATGA
>NW_025850171.1:0-2144 GCF_002878395.1 Capsicum annuum
TAAATCGTATTAAAAGACTCTTCTGGAATACTCCAGTTTTGAAGATTATTTTCGATATTAGCAATCTGAGTTGCCTTAGAAGATAGGTTGATAGTATTTTTGGTATGAACGTTGGAATTCATATTTTGAAAATACTGTCTAGAGACTGACTGGGAAAGCAAAGATTTTCACACAGGAAAGCATAAAACAATTATCTACTATGGTGTAACCTATAGTAAATTATATTAATACATCTAAGGCTTATGGGATCTAAATAAATTTTAATGGATTTATAACAGACTTATCTAAGTGTTATCTTAGTGATGGGACTACCAACAGGGTCGAATGCTTACCTTAGCTGAGACCACACTTTCAGGCTGACCAACGTCTAAGACCGGGGATTAATCGATTCCTTCAAACACTTTAGAGAAGACGAATACCCCATACTTAAAGAAAATCCCTTTATAAGACAAGATATATTAAAATAATTTATTAAAAGTATAACCATAGATGAGTAAAGGCATATGCATCTTATATGAAAATAGTTTTCCCATGCTCTAGACAGATTATGTACTTAGCTGCTCATGCTGAGTACACAATCTGCCAACATGTCTCTGATACCAGAAAACAGATCGTGAAAACAATCTTAAGAATTTATAAAGAAACAATATGTAAAGTACAGAGTCAGATTAAACAACTTACAAATTTATTCAAACTTCAACGAAAACATTACAAAATGATTTACAAGAGATCGGGCAAAAGAGAATTTCTAGTATGTGTGGAAATTTCTGATGCCTCTTCTACTATTACAACAAGTCTTATATAGACCAGAGAAAGATAATAATGTACATCTTATGCATACAACTGTAGGGCTGAGATTATTTCTCAGTGCTGTAGCTTTTTAGAAAAGCTAATTGAATGCCTTGTCTTTTAGGGCATTGGATTCCATTTGGCTTTTCGAAAAGCAGACTGGACTGTGTCTTTTTTTTTTCTTTTAGAAAGGCATTAGATTCCATTTAGCTTTTAGAAAAGCAGGCTGGACTGTGTCTTTTTCCTTTTGGAAAAGCATGTGGCTTTTGGATTCTAATTAGGAATAGTAAATTGCCCTTTCGAAAAGTAATTCCGGTTCTTTGAACCTCTACTCTCGAAGGGACATTTTCTTATTCTTAATAGGGGTCCAAATAGGCCATAGCTATCCCTTTAGGATTGAGCATGTCTCCATTATTATCATTACTCCCTATTGAGGAAGCTTCTTCTAGAAGTTGTAATACTTCTTCTTCATTAGTTTCTTCGCTTTCCATATCTTGTAAAGCCTTCTTTAATTTTTCCTTGAGGACCTTCTTATTGGGTGAGGCGGTGGTTGAGGAAGTTGCTGTTTTCTCCTTGTCTGGAGTTTTTGGTGCTGCTGGCTTGGGGGTCCATCCTTTGACTTTTATCTCTTTGGATAAATATTTGATTCGGTCTTGTTCCCCTTTAGCGAAATTCCAGGAAATGATATAGGAAACTCGCTTTTTGATAAAGAATTTGCACATCTGAATGTGCTCTGGAAGGGTTACACACCCTTCTTTTGTACAGAAATCCGTGAACCGATTAACGAATTGTTGGGGAAGGATTTCTTTGATTCCTATAAAATAGATCTACCATTCATAAAACCATCTAGGAATAATGGCATCTACCATTGCTAGACAATATTTAATGAACCAGGTGTGTCCTGGCCTGACGTATAAAAAATTGAACCATGCCAACTTATAGTCGTACAAGTTATACGTTTGTGGCCTGTGAGGCATGAATAGTGCAATTGGTGTATGCAGGTGATCCCCAAACCAGTTGAAAGGGGTTAATACCCTTTTAATAGTGAATCTAGAATAATCAATGTACTCTGGATTTCGCTCGTTCATAGAATGTTCTACCTCAATAGAATCAGCATCGACCAGGATAGCTTCATAATATCTTCTGGTTTTGAGGGGATTTTCAGTATCCATGAAATTTTTATCATTATAAACCGGCTTGATTAGCTGGTCCAATGGATATCCTTCATACTCTTTGTCTAATGCAATGATTGGCATTACCTGTGTGGTAATGAATTTGAATTCCTCTCTGACTGGAGAGGTTGGTATAGGTTTAACCGCCGTGGGATCTACGGCCTGTGCAAAGGTTTCAGGAGC
>NW_025850171.1:2244-2935 GCF_002878395.1 Capsicum annuum
CTCTGGATTTCGCTCGTTCATAGAATGTTCTACCTCAATAGAATCAGCATCGACCAGGATAGCTTCATAATATCTTCTGGTTTTGAGGGGATTTTCAGTATCCATGAAATTTTTATCATTATAAACCGGCTTGATTAGCTGGTCCAATGGATATCCTTCATACTCTTTGTCTAATGCAATGAGTGGCATTACCTGTGTGGTAATGAATTTGAATTCCTCTCTGACTGAAGGGGTTGGTATTGGTTTAACCGCCGTGGGATCTACGGCCTGTGCAAAGGTTTCAGGAGCCTTCATAGCGTAACTTTGTTTGGACTGGATAGATAAAGTTGTTGCTTGCCCTTTATCAAAAGGCTTATTTGTCTTTAAATCTACCAATTTACTTGGAATTGATGGAGGAAGCTTTGGAAACTCTGCCAAAGCTGCATATTTATTTTGGAACGGTGACTGAAGTTCCATTTTTAGAGTAGGCCTCTGAGGGACTGATGGTCTTAAAGGGTTTGTTAAGTCTAGGCCTCTGAGGGACTGATGGTCTTAAAGGGTTTGTTAAGGCTGAGGCTGATGGAGGATCGAATGGTCTAGCCATTCTTGTCTGTTCTTGCTTGCTTCCTACTGGGATTTTCCCCAGTGTGGAGGGTCTTATTTTAGCCCTGTAAGAATTCTCTTGTTAGAAAATCGGGAAGGGAATTATTTT
>NW_025850172.1:0-2216 GCF_002878395.1 Capsicum annuum
TACACTGGGAATATTGTTGTTCTAAGCCGAGTGACTGTTGTAAGCAACCTCTCTATCTCTATCTCTTTCTCATCTGATACTGAATGACATGTTGAAGGTTTGGCAGGACTATCATACACTCGTATGTAGCTTTCTTGTGGTAGATTTTTAGCATCTTGATTTGTGTGAATCATTTCTAGGTGAAAGGTTATATAAATGAAATGTCCATCTGCTTGGAAGATGAAGAGGAAAGAATTTCAAATCTTGCCAACCTTTTCTTTCATGAGTTGTTAAAGAAAGGTAGCATATCTACCAAACTTTTCTTTCATTAGTTGGTAATAAAGAAGTCAATCTATCTTATCTCTTTCTAGTCATTCTACAGTTGAGCTTCTTTCATCTGCTGTTGCATGTTTTTGACTGTACACACACATCAAATATTACTATTTTTTTCTCTTTGAACTTATTGTTTACAGGGAGCAATCCAATTTATAACCTACTTCAAGATATTCCTAGCAAATTATCTAGCCAGAACTTGAAGGAAGAATCATTCTGCAACATCATGCAATTTTTAATTGCTTCAATTAAGAAGGTTCCATGAATTTGACTTGCTTCTTTGGGCTCTTCTGTAGAGAATTGATTGGAATGTTTGTATTTTTAGAACAAGCAAATGGAAGCTCTTGTCGAGAAAATTTGCAACAGATTTTGTGGAGTTACTAGTATGGAATTTGAAAATTGTTTTGATTTAATTCCGTGAAGAATTTTTGCAATATGATCAACTATTTAGAAGAAGCTAAGAGAGAAAATATATTGGGTACTTTTAGTTTGCAACGATATCTGTTCCCTAAGTTTACACTATGCTAAGCTTAAGAAGTTATTCTGCCCTTGGGTTTGGTCTGTTTACATATACTTTCTTGATACTAAATGTGAAAATATGTATGTCTCTTTATTTTTGCCCCTAAACTTGACATTGAGGTTTACCACAACTTTTTGTGAGGTTTCATATTTTTGTGGATAAATCACGATACCAGCTTGCTCCACTTGCTATTGCTAGCCAAGTCGTGCAGTTTACTGTCAGATTTTATAGTTCTTTCTCTAGTTAATCCTGCGTGATCTACATTTCAAAGATGTGGTGGTTGTCAACTTTGAGTTGTGGTTCTGCGTGTTTCAAAGGTTCTGATATACTTATTTGAGATTGTTTTAGAAGTTGCCGGTCTTTCAGTACTATTTGGTACCACAACTTTGTGGATGCTTCATCTGATAGTTGCTTTCATACTCAGCTTTTATGCTATTATGGAAGGCGTGTTTACAGTATTTTTAGGAGTACCTTTGCAAAAATTTAAAAGAAAAATTATAATTAGGAGACCTTTGAATGAATAGATTTTAGTGAGTTTCTGATTTCCTATTTAAATTATCACCAGAGAAACTTCTGCATGTTAACATGCTCTTTTATGCAGATATTAGGCTATACGAGTACATATCCTATTGCCTATCTCAGCTATCATACACTGATAAGAGCATGAGAAAGCTGATAGAGTTGTTTAAAATGTATGAACGAACGTGCCTTATCTGAAGACGCTACGATGGAGAATTTTCAAACTATTATCAACAAGGTAAAATTTGTTGTGGCATCACAAGGCTTTTGGCTTGGACAAGTTTTTGGAAGTTATTGGGAATTCATTTCACAGTGTTAAAGCTTTATTTGCCTGTTTGAATGTCTTTAATTTGGGGAAGAAGTTTGCTAAACCTGAATTCAAATCATGCATTGAGGAGTTTGAGGAAAAGTTGAATAAGTTCCACATCGAGAGGAAGGAACAAGAAATTACTGCCAAAAATGCTTAAAGCCATCAACAGAAAGTGGACAGCATGGAGTGCATCACGGTGGCTCAAAAAGAAGAAAAAGACGAAATTGATGAATCTGAAATTACAGAAGGTAATTTTCTCCTAGTAAATTGACTATTCATTCAGCTATTACTATTTTATGTTTTATTTACAAGGTTCTCATTTTGAAACTTTTATAACGGAGGGCATCAGAGCCTCATGCTTGTCTCTATGATTTATATGGTTCATTTATGTTTTAATTCCCGCGAAAGAATTTAAAAACAATGTAGAGGAGGTAGCAGCTGTTACAAGACATCATGTCGTAGTACCTTATATCGATAGTTGATCCTTCACTACTATTCTTTTTAAAAATCCATATGATTGGGGTTTTCAGAATTTGGTACACTTAAGATGTAGAT
>NW_025850173.1:0-1140 GCF_002878395.1 Capsicum annuum
ATATTTCATTTAATACTAGACCAAATGTGGGAGTCCAGAGCCTAAAAGGCAAGTTTTTTTAGTCAAAAGTTCAAAAGGGCACCCCAATACTATAAAATTCCAAAAGGGACAAGGTAAACACAGGTGTTTACCTTGTCTATTAAGAAGTTAACGTCGTCAGTGCAAATGTTAGAATGTAAGGTAAAATGGTGAGTTTACCTTATTCCAAAAAACTTACCTTTTAGGCTCCGCACTCCCAAATGTGGTATTCTACCAAATTTAGAGATTTAAATATTCAGTGTCGAATTAGGATACTAATAAATACAGTGACTAATAATATGCAACAATTTCTCAATCAATACTTTACTCGTTTTGTTAAATCATTTTCCAAATAGAAAGAGAATAAAAGTTTCCTTAATTGGTTCTCTAATTACTCCTATATATGTGTTCACTATTTATTCTTTTTTTCTTCACATCCCAAGCTTTTTTTATACTTTGTTCTTTACAGAAATTGCCCCTTTTTTCCCTCTCAAAACTTTGATCATGAAATCCTACAACAGAATATCAAAGAATACTTGTATCAGATTGTACCCTATTGGGGTACGTAAGAGAAAAAATGGGAAATTTTGTGCTGAAATTAAACACCCATTGAACAAGAAAATGATTTGGTTGGGTACTTTTGTTATGGATGAAGACGCTTCAAAAAATTACGAGTCTAAGAAGCTTGAATTCGAAGAACTAGACATGGCTAAAAGTGTAAAAAATGGCTAGATTTCTGAAAAATCTGATCAAGAATCTTGTGTTACTGATGAGTTTGAAGAAAAATCGTCAATGAGTGTTGATGAGAATACGAATACATCAAATGGGGTTGAAGAAACTGATGAAGAATTAATGATGGGGACTTGGGTGAAAATTTCAGAAAATCAAGAAGTGAAATATTCACATAAATTGGGAGTTCCAGTTGTGGATAATTATGGGTTTTTGTTGGGTGAATTTAGTATTTTGGATGATCTTAGAATATATATGTGATACTACCAGCAATTAAAAAAAAATTGTCTAGAAAAAAAATATTGTAACTATAGGAGGATACAAGCTCTTTATGATTTGTTGTTAGTATATGTATTGTTATAGAAATTGTCAAATCAACGATTTACTTCTTAA
>NW_025850174.1:0-1615 GCF_002878395.1 Capsicum annuum
GATTGTAATCTCCCTTGGAATATATGCTTCATTTAATACCTTCAGTAAAACATCATGATGCTCCTTGGAGTGCAACAGCAAAGATAAAAGGGAAATTTGAGCAGGGGTTTTCTTCAATTGGTCCAATAATGAATACTCTGGCAATTTTATCTTTTTGAAAAATTCTTTGACTTCTTCTTCGGTGATAGGCTTTTTGATAGATGATGGTCTACTCGCCGTTGGCTTGGATTTTCTTAAGCTCTCAGGCATGAAGCATCTTCCTAATCTAGTCAAACCCCCTACCTCATCTACATCTTCCATAACTTCTTTCCTGTGATAGGTCATCACAGTCCACCCATAATTCCAGGGAACCCTTTTCGTATCCACTATCGGAGGTTGGGTCACCGGTTTGAGGACAATAGGCGCTGCCAGTGCTCCTTTCACCGTCAAGATAGGCTGGCTCAGAGCTCCCACTACTGTCAACTTAGGTTTATCCTAACTGGAATCAACATACCTTCTGGCGCCCTGTACCGTAGTCAGGGGTTTCTTTGTGCTTTCTTGGGATTTATCTTCTCTCATTCCTTCCTGGCTCAATGACATCGCTTTCAAAGACTCCGCTACATTCACCGATTTCTCCTCAATGGTCTGTATCTTAACAATAGGCTTATAACCCCTCGAAGACTCTTTCCCATCATATATCAATTCTAACATATTGGCTTCAGCATGGGTTGGCAATGGATTCTGGTTAATGTTTGGACCCTCCGGGGCCTGGACCAGCATCTGATTTGTGTTAATTAAATCTTGGATAGCTCTCTTTAAATGCCAGCATTTCCCGATATCATGGCCTGGCATATCAGAACAGTATGCACACCTTAAAGAATAGTCGAGATTCCTCGGCGGTGGATTTGAAAGCCTTCCTTGAATTGGGCTTAAAACCTTCAACTTTCTCAACCTATCAAACAGGCTAGCATATGACTCTCCAAGAGGTGTGAATTGATTTTTTACCGCCTTCTCCTTCTTATACTTGGGCCTAGGCTAAAAACTGGGTCTAGAGGGGTTTTGGTAATTTGGTGGGGCGAATGGGCGATTTTGTGGAGCTTGCGCGTGCCACTGCGGGTAAGAAGGGGTTTGGGCATATGGCTGCGCGCTATATACTGTGTACGGGGGTGGAGGAATGGAATATAAAGGGTTTTGTGGAGGGTAGTAATGGTGGGGAGGAGTATATGGGCTTGGGCGTAGACTTGGGCTTGGGATTGGGGATAGGGGCGAGGTGGTCTTTTGGGATAGGAATGGGTTCCAGTTACGACAATCGCTACATCCTCTTTCTTTTTTTTACCTCCAAATGCGCCAGATACACCTTGAATCGCTTGTGTGGTGTCTTTTAAAGCGGCAAAACTCACTATTCGGCCGGTCTTAATTTCGTCCTCTATCATCTCCCCCATTTTGAGGACTTCCATAAAAGACTTTCCCATTGCCGGAAGTAAATGCTGAAAATAGGTCTCATTCTATGCCTGAATGAAAACTTCTACCAACTTACTTTCTTTCATTGGAGGCTTTACCCTGGCAGCCTGTTCACGCCACCTTATCGTGTATTCCCTAAAACCTTCAGTGCTCTTTTTATTCATGTTGACCAAGG
>NW_025850174.1:1715-2306 GCF_002878395.1 Capsicum annuum
GGATAGGAATGGGTTCCAGTTACGACAATCGCTACATCCTCTTTCTTTTTTTTACCTCCAAATGCGCCAGATACACCTTGAATCGCTTGTGTGGTGTCTTTTAAAGCGGCAAAACTCACTATTCGGCCGGTCTTAATTTCGTCCTCTATCATCTCCCCCATTTTGAGGACTTCCATAAAAGACTTTCCCATTGCCGGAAGTAAATGCTGAAAATAGGTCTCATTCTATGCCTGAATGAAAACTTCTACCAACTTACTTTCTTTCATTGGAGGCTTTACCCTGGCAGCCTGTTCACGCCACCTTATCGTGTATTCCCTAAAACCTTCAGTGCTCTTTTTTTTCATGTTGACCAAGGATTTTTTATCCGGAATCAGGTCGATGTTGTACTAAAAATGTTGAACAAATTTAGAAGCCAAATCATCCCAGCTGTTCTATTTATCGATGTCTCGATCGATAAACCATTCTGAGGCCAGATCAGACAGACTCTCGCCAAACAAGGCCATGAGCAGTTCTTCCTTTCCTCCTGCAGCCCTCAACTGGTTGGAATAACATCTCAAGTGTGCAACGGGGTCATCGTGTCCTGCATACTTC
>NW_025850175.1:0-826 GCF_002878395.1 Capsicum annuum
AATTATGTAAAATGTCATATTTAATTTTAAAAATTATAAAAAATGATGCTAAAAGATAATAAAATAATTTATACACTTTCCGAAATTATGAATGTGATATGTCAGAAATCTGTTTGATGCTAGAAAATATGCAAAAACTACTAATATTTAAAAATTAATAACTTGTTAAAATAACAGCCTAAAATTGATATCGGGAGGTCAAAATTGTGTGTCAACATCAGCCCACAGCACAATCGGACCCAGGGCCCACCCTCGAAACCGTGGGCTATAGCACACCGATTTGGCCCGAAAATGCCCCGTTCGCGCCATTTCGCACGTTTGTCCACCTAATTGGCCACGAAAATCAAAACGGACCACACTGGGACGATCCCCAACCTTCTTGGCACACCCCGGTCAATTTTTGGCCCACAGAATGCCCGAACCTCGGGCCCACCCCCTAAAACGTGGGCTATAACACACCGATTTGGCCTAAGTGATTGAAATAACAATCTCAAAGAGTAATTGAACTAAGTGATGGAAGTTCTCTCTTATCGGATGGTATCCCAGGGGCATAAGCCTATCATGAGTCGATCCCTATTTATGTGTTTATGGGTGGTATCCTAGGGGCATAAACCTATCATGGGTCGATCCCAGTTGATATGTACTGGAGGCAGCCTAATGGTCACAGTACAGTACAGTAATGATTACAAATATAATAAGAACGAAGGTAAAGTGATTGAATAAATACAATGTACAGGTTGCCACAAGTTCTAGTAAGTGTGGTTCACTCCTATTACGATTTATTCACTTGTTTCTGATTTCTATTGAGCTCCTAAATCATATGTGA
>NW_025850175.1:926-2377 GCF_002878395.1 Capsicum annuum
GTAAAGTGATTGAATAAATACAATGTACAGGTTGTCACAAGTTCTAGTAAGTGTGGTTCACTCCTATTACGATTTATTCACTTGTTTCTGATTTCTATTGAGCTCCTATATCATATGTGATTATCTACAACTTTACATACTCAGTACATATTTCGTACTGACGTCCCCCACGGGGGACCTGCATTTCATGCTGCAGGCACTCGCACCTCAGCTCATACACCGCACAAGTAGGAGCCAGGATATCCAGCTGCTTTTGGTGAGCTCCAATTCGCTTTGGGGCTTTCCGTGTCATATCCAGTCACTTTTGGTATTCTATAGAAGTTAGTTATATGGCGGGGTGTGTCCCAACCTTAGTTAAACTCTGTGTATTGTCTAGAGGCTTTGTAGACCTAATGTACAGTCAAGGTGGTGTTTTGTTAATAGACGTGATGGATCCAACAGCCAAGTATTGTATATACATATATATGTGTGCTCTAGCTTATACAGGTGATTATTTCTTTTTATATGCGGTATGATGTTGTCCGAATTTTGGGTTGTCATAGAGGTATGCATGGGAAGTATAAGGTTATGAGCTGGTTCTCCCGGGCCTCCTCAGTTATGGGTACCGATCCGCCCCAATAGGATTTGAGGCGTGACAACAACAAATCGATTTGGCCCAAAAATGTCACGTTCGCGCCGTTTCGCCCGTTTGTCTGCCCAAATGGCCACAAAAATTAAAACGAACCACACTGGAACTATTTCCAACCTCCTTGGCATACCCCGATCAATTTTTGGCCCACAACACGCTCGGAACCCGAGCCCTCCCCCAAAATCGTAGGCTATAGCACACCGATTTGGCTCGAAAATACCCCGTTCACTCGTTTGTCCACCCAAATAGCCACAAAAATTTAAACGGACCACACTGAAATGATCCACAACCTTCCTGGCACACCCCGATCGATTTTTAGCCAACAGCACGTCTGGACCCCAGGTCCACCACCGAAACCATGTGCTATAGCACACAGATTTGGCATGAAAATGCCCCGTTCGAGCCATTTCGCCCATTTGTCCACCCAAATTGCTACGAAAATTTAAACGAACCACATTGGGACGATCCCTAACCTCCCTGGCATACCCTGGTTAATTTTTGGCCCACAGCACGCCCAAACACCGGGCCCACCCCCAAAACTGTGGGCTATAGCCCACCGATTTGGCATGAAAATGCCCCGTTCAATCGTTTGTCCACCCAAATGGCCACGAACATTTAAACGGACTACACTGGGACGATCCCCAACCACCCTGGCACGCCCCGATTGATTTTTGGCCTACAGAACGCCCGGACCCCAGGTACACCGCCGAAACTGTGACCTATAGCACATCGATTTGGCCCAAAAATGCCCAGTTAGCTCGTTTTGCTCGTTCATCCTCCCAAATGGCCACAAAAGTTTAAACGGACCACACTGGGATGATCT
>NW_025850176.1:0-1082 GCF_002878395.1 Capsicum annuum
TGAGATTGGTTGCGTTGTCTGTGACAATGGACTTTGGTATACCAAAATGACATATGATGTTCGAATGAACAAAATCCACTACTATTTTCTTCGTGACTGATTTGAAAGTAACAGCTTCTACCCATTTGGTGAAATAGTCAATAGCAACCAGTATGAATCGATGCCCATCAGAAGCTTTTGGTTCTATTGGACCGATTACATCCATGCCCCAAGCAACGAATGGCCAAGGAGCAGACATAAGATGCAGCTCTGAAGGTGGCGAGTGAATCAAATCACCATGAATTTGACACTGATGACACTTGCAAACAAAGCGAAAGCAATCTCGCTCCATAGTTAACCAATAATATCCTGCCCGCATGATTTTCTTTGCTAAAACGTAGCCATTCATATGCGAACCGCACACCCCCGAATGTACCTTATTCATGATTTTTTCAGCTTCCTGAATATTAACACATCTCAATAAGTTCAAGTCTGGGGTTCGTTTGTACAGGATCTCCCCACTTAAGAAGAAACCATTAGCAAGTCTCCTAATGGTTCTTTTTTGATCTGCTTTGGCGTGTATTGGATATTCTTTTGACTTTAGGAAGCGTTTGATATCATAGTACCAAGGTTCATTATCTGGTTCTGCATCAATTATATTGCAATAACCATGTTGATCTCGTATCTGTATCTCTAATGGGTCAAAATGCGTATTTTCTGGGTACGGGAGCATGGAAGATAGGGTAGCCAGGGCATCAGCCAGCTCATTATGGGATCTGGGAATATGTCTAAACTCGATAGACTCAAACCTTTTGCTAAGGTCCTCTACGAACTGTTTGTATGGAATGAGCTTAATATCTCTCGTTTCCCATTCACCTTGTATTTGTCGAATGAGTAATTCGGAATCTCCCAACACCATTAGCTTGTGCACATCCAGATTTATTGCCATATTTAACCCCATGATGCAAGCTTCATATTCTGCTGTGTTATTAGTACAAAAGAAACGGAGTCGTGCTGTGTCGGGATGATGATGCCCGGTTGGTGAGACAAGAACCACCCCAATTCCTACTCCTTTGACATTGACTGCCTCATCAAAATATAAT
>NW_025850177.1:0-2139 GCF_002878395.1 Capsicum annuum
TTCTATTCAGGACCCTCCAGAAAAATGGGATTTTACTTTCTGTTCAGGACCTTCCAAAAAAATGGGATTTCAATTTATGTTCAGTACCCTCTAGAAAAATATGATTTTACTTTCTCTTCAGGACCCTCCTGAAAAATAGGATTTTACCTTTTGTTCAGGACCCTCTTGAAAAATGGGATGTCACTTTATGTTCAGGACCCTTCTGAAAAATGAGATTTTACTTTTTGTTCAAGACTCTCCTGAAAAAAGGTATATCACTTTATGTTCATAATCCACCTAAAAAATGGGATTTTACTTTCCGTTCAGGACCCTCCGAAAAAATGGAATTTCACTTTATGTTCAGGACCCTCCGGTAAAATGTGATTTTACTCTATGTTCAGTACCCACCTGAAAAATCGTATTTTACTTTCTTTTTAGGACCCTCTTGAAAAATGGGATTTCACATTATGTTCACAACCCTCCTTAACAATAGAATTTGACTTTCATTTCAAAACCCTCCTGAAAAATGGGATTTTACTATATGTTCAGTACCCTCCCAAAAAATGGGATTTTACTTTATTTTCAGGCCCCTCCTGAAAATAGTAATTTACTTTATGTTCAGGACCATCCTGAAAAATGGGATTTCACTTTATGTT
Source organism: Capsicum annuum (assembly GCF_002878395.1). NCBI lineage: Eukaryota > Viridiplantae > Streptophyta > Magnoliopsida > Solanales > Solanaceae > Capsicum > Capsicum annuum. Next base: position 636 of record NW_025850177.1, read on the forward strand.
CAGCACCCTCCTAAAAATTAGGATTTCACTTTATGTTCAGGACACTCCTGAAAAATAGGATTTTACTTTCTGTTCAGGACCCTCCTGAAAAATGAGATTTCAATTTATGTTTAGGACCCTCCTGAAAAATGGGATTTTACTTTCTTTTCAGGGACCCTCCTGAAAAATTAAATCTTTACTTCATGTTCAGGACCCTCCTAAAAACTGGAATTTCACTTTACGTTCAGGACCCTTCTGAAAAATGTGATATCACTTTATGTTCAGAACCTTCCTGAAAAATGGAATTTTATTTTCTGTTCAGCACCTTCCTGAAAAATAGGATTTTACTTTCTGCTCAACACTCTCCTGAAAAATGGGATTTTACTTTTTGTTCAGGACCCTCCCAAAAAATGAGATTTTACTTTTTGTTCAGGACCCTCCCAAAAAATGAGATTTTACTTAACGTTCTGGGCCCTCTGAAAAAATCGGATTTCACTTTATGTTCTGAACTCTCTTTAAAAATGGGATTTCACTTTATGTTCAGGACACTCCTGAAAAATGGGATTTTACTTTATGTTCAGGAACCTCCTGAAAATTAGGATTTTACTTTTTGTTCAGGACCATCCGAAAAAATAGGATTTTACTTTCTGTTCAGGGCCCTCCTGAAAAATAGGATTTCACTTTATGTTCAGGACCCTCCTGAAAAATAAGATTTTACTTTCTATTCAGGACCTCCTGAAAAATGGAATTTTACTTTCTGTTCAAGACCTTCCTAAAAAATGGGATTTTACTTTTTGTTCAGGACTCTCCTGAAAAATAGGATTTTACTTTCTGTACAGGACCCTCCCAAAAAATGAGATTTTACTTTACGTTCTGGGCCCTCCTAAAAAATCGAATAATACCTTTGGTTCAGGACCTTCTTGAAAAATGGGATTTCAATTTATATTCTGGACTCTCCTTAAAAATAGGATTTCACTTTATGTTCAGGACCCTCCTAAAAAATGGGATTTTACTTTATGTTCAGGACCATCCTGAAAAATGGGATTTCACTTTATGTTCAAGACCATCCTGAAAAATGAGATTTTACTTTCTATTCAGGACCTCCTGAAAAATGAGATTTCACATTATATTCAGGACCCTCCTGAAAAATGAGATTTTACTTTCTGTTGAGGGCATTCCTTAAAAATACGATTTTATTTTATGATCAGGAACCTCCTGAAAAATAGGATTTTACTTTCTGTTCAGGACGCCCCTAAAAATGGGATTTCACTTTATGTTTAGGACCCTTCAGAAAAATGGAATTTCACTTTCTGTTCAGGATCCTCCTGAAAAATGAGATTTTACTTTATGTTCAGGACTCTCTAGAAAAATAGGATTTTACTTTATGTTAAGGATCCTACTGAAAAATGAAATTGCACTTTATGTTCAGGATCCTCCTGATGTTCTGGACCCTCCCTTAAAATAGGATTTTACTTTCTCATCAGGATACTCTAGAAAAATGAAATTTTACTTTCTTTTCGGGACC
>NW_025850178.1:0-1847 GCF_002878395.1 Capsicum annuum
ACTTTTGTTTTAGGACCCTCCTGGAAAATGGGACTTTACTTTATGTTGAGGACCCTCCTGAAAAATGGAAATTTTGTTTCTATTCAGGAACCTCTTGAAAAATGGGAATTTACTTTCAGCTCAGGATTCTCCTAAAAAATAGGATTTCACTTTCTGTATAGGACCCTCCTGAAAAATGGGAATTTACTTTCTGCTCAGGACCCTCTTAAAAATTGGAAATTTACTTTAAGTACAGGACTCTCCTGAAAAATGGAAATTTAGTTTCTGTTCAGGAACCTCCTGAAAAATAGGATTTTACTTTCTGTCCAAGACCCTTCTATAAAATGGGACTTTACTCTCAGGACACTCCTGAACAATAGAATTTTACTTTCTATTCAGGACCCTCCTTGAAAATGGGATATTACTTTATGTTCAGCACCCTCCTAAAAAATGGGATTTTACATTCTCTTAGGACCCTCCTGAAAATGGAATTTTACTTTATGTTCAGGACCTTCCTATAAAATAGGAATTTAATTTCTATTCAGGACCCTCCTGAAAAAGGGTATTTTACTTTCTGTTTAGGACCTTCCTGTAAAATGAAAGTTTACATTGTATTCAGAACGCTCCTGGAAAATGAAACTTTACTTTTGTTTAGGATCCTTCTGAAAAATGAGAATTTACTTTCTGCTCAGGACTCTCCTAAAACATGGGATTTTACTTTCTGTATATTACCCTCCTGAAAAATGGGAATTGACTTTCTGCTCAGGACCCTCTTAAAAATTGGAAATTTACTTTAAGTACAGGACTCTCCTGAAAAATGGAAATTTAGTTTCTGTTCAGGAACCTCCTGAAAAATAGGATTTTACTTTCTGTCCAAGACCCTTCTATAAAATGGGACTTTACTCTCAGGACCCTCCTGAACAATAGAATTTTACTTTCTATTCAGGACCCTCCTTGAAAATGGGATATTACTTTATGTTCAGCACCCTCCTAAAAAATGGGATTTTACATTCTCTTAGGACCCTCCTGAAAATGGAATTTTACTTTATGTTCAGGACCTTCCTATAAAATAGGAATTTAATTTCTATTCAGGACCCTCCTGAAAAAGGGTATTTTACTTTCTGTTTAGGACCTTCCTGTAAAATGAAAGTTTACATTGTATTCAGAACGCTCCTGGAAAATGAAACTTTACTTTTGTTTAGGATCCTTCTGAAAAATGAGAATTTACTTTTCGTTTAGGACCCTCCTGAAAAATAGAATTTTACTTTATGTTCAAGACCCTCCTTTAAAATAGGATTTTACTTTCTGTTTAGGACCCCCTTAAAGAATGGGACATTACTTTATGTTCAGGACTCTCCTAAAGAATGGAATTTTACTTTCTATTTAAGACCCTCCTAAACAATGGGAATTTACATTCTATTCAGGATCCTCCTGAAAAATGATACGTTACTTTCTATTCAGCACCTTCCTGGAATATAAAATTTACATTCTGTTCAGGACCCTCCTGGAAAATGAAACTTTACTTTTGTTTAGGATCCTTCTGAAAATGAGAATTTAATTTTCATTCAGGACCCTCCTGAAAAATGGAATTTTACTTTATGTTCAGGACCCTCCTGAAAAATATAATTTTACTTTCTGTTCTGGACCCTCCTAAAAAAATGGGACTTTACTTTATGTTTAGGACTCTCCTGAAGAATGAAATTTTACTTTATGGTCAGGACCCTCCTTAATAATGGGACTTTACTTTCTATTCAGGACCTTCCTGAAAAATGGGACTTTACTTTATAATCACGACCCTCCTGAAAATGACATTTTACTTTCGTTTTAGAAACCTGCTGGAAATGGGACTTTACTTTATGTTCAGGACC
>NW_025850179.1:0-1617 GCF_002878395.1 Capsicum annuum
TTTATGCCTTCTGGTACATACACAAATCTATGCTAGCTAACAAAGAAGTTGGATTTGTCATATTTACATCTAAGACTTGGCATCATACATTTGTCTAATTGGATGAAGCCTCTAGCCTGTCTAGGAAGATGAGAAAAGGACTGAGTGATAAGAATCTGCATAGAGGTGGAAGCCAATTTGGCTAACCAGTCAGCAACTTGATTCCCCTCCCGAAAACTGTGAGTTACTTGAATCCCAATTCTATTCTTGATACTTTTGATGTTGTCCACAACTTGTTTCAGCTTCATATTAGTGACAAGATTGTTGTTCAGCATTTTCGTTATGATGGTGGAGTCTAGCTCAAGAGTAAAATTAGTGTATCCTTGATATTCACACCATTTCACTCCAAACTCGGCTGCCAACGCTTTTGCCATATTATTGATACTACAACTGACAGAAATGGAAAATGCCATAACCATATCGCCTCGACTATTCCATACAATTCCACCAATACCATCCTTACCACTTTCATAGAAGTAACTACCGTCTATAGTGATTTTAATTCAGTTAGCTTGAGGGAAGCTCCAAGTAACCTAATGTAACTTTTGAAATGGCCTGAGCTTCTTTATTGTGAGACACAGAGTTGGCCAGTGATTGATGTCTTGCAAGTCTTTAAAATATTTCATCATTACAGATTTGATAAGACAAAAAGCTTGATAAATCATCTTACTATAGCAGAAATGTCTTTGGCCTCAAAATTTAGAAGAACACCATTGTTTCCAAATTTCCCAACAAATGATACTAGGAGTGATATTCAATAAAATTTTATGGATATCATTCTCTGGTCTTACACTCCACCAAGTGTTAAAGATGTCGAAAATTGGTTGATTTACATGTTGAATTCCAAGGGGATATCCCATGCTATTCCATATGTGCTTTGCTGCTTCACCTTGACCAAAAACATGATGCATAGTATATTTTTGTCCAATCCTACAACAAAAACAATCACTTTGTGAGTTAATATTGAATTTAATGATGACGTCATTAAAAGGTAATCTCCTTTTATTAAAAAAATTTGAGGTTCAGTTTGCCATTGATCTTCATCAGGCTTTTCCAAGTTTGTGAGTCAGTTGATGTAGGAACTTTGCTCACTGGATGTGATCTCTTGCAATATTTCTTCATTAAAAAATCAGCCCAAAGATATGGTTGGGTCCTGAACCTCCACCATCTTTTAAGAATCAATGAAATGGAGATATCATGCATCCTTCTTATTCCAACGCCACCTTCTTCTTTCAGGAAACATGGATTTTCCCACTTAATCCAATGATAGTTATTTTTACCATCACTAGTTCCCGAAAGAAAATTCGCAAAATGCATCTCGATAAGGCAGTTGGTACCCTTAGGTGGGTTGAGGGAAGAGAGAGTATAAATAGGTATGGATTGCAGGACATGCTTAATAAGTGTAATTTTTCCACCATCAGAAAGCATGCTACTTTGCCATCCATTTAGTCTCTTAACAATTTTTGCAAGCATATTATCAAAATAGCTGAGATTTTTCTTTCCACTATATATTGGACAACCCAAATAATTGAAAGGAAATTTTTTATCCATATAACCAGTCATTCTTCTCATTCTATT
>NW_025850180.1:0-3128 GCF_002878395.1 Capsicum annuum
GAGGTCATGAGTTTTCTTGGAAGGCTGAATTATATAAGCAGATTCATCGCTCAGCTCAGCACTACATGTGAACCGATATTTAAGTTGCTAAAAAAGGATGCTGCTATCCAATGGACAGACGAATGTCAAGAATCATTTGATAAGATTAAAGAATATTTGGCAAATCCTCCTGTGCTGGTCCCACCGGAACCTGGTAGGCCTTTATTTCTATATCTGTCAGTGATGGATAATTCTTTTGGTTGTGTTTTAGGACATCATGATATCACAGGTAAAAAGGAACAAGCAATCTATTATTTGAGCAAAACGTTCACGAGTTACGAAGTAAAATACACTCTTTTATAAAAGACATGTTGCGCCCTAACTTGGATTGCTCAGAAGTTGAAGCACTATCTTTCTTCCTACACAACCTACCTCATATCTCGAATGGATCCTTTAAAGTATATTTTTCAAAAACCTATGCCCACAGGCAGATTGGTGAAGTGGCAGATTTTACTTACAGAATTCGACATTGTGTACATTACTCGTACCGCTATGAAAGCGCAAGCATTGGCTGATCATTTGGCAGAGAATCCAGTTGACAATGATTATGAGCCTTTGCAAACTTACTTTCCTGATGAAGAGGTAAATTCAATTGAGGAAGAAGTTCAAGATGAAATGGATGCATGGAAATTATATTTTGATGGGGCAGTCAATGTCAAAGGAGTAGGAATTGGGGCGGTTCTTGTCTCACCGATCGGGCATCATTATCCCGCCACAGCACGACTCCGTTTCTTTTGTACTAATAACACAGCAGAATATGAAGCTTGCATCATGGGGTTAAATATGGCAATAAATCTGGATGTGCACAAGCTAATGGTGTTGGGAGATTCCGAATTACTCATTCGACAAATTCAAGGTGAATGGGAAACGAGAGATATCAAGCTCATTCCATACAAACAGTTTGTAGAGGACCTTAGCAAAAGGTTCAAGTCTATCGAGTTTAGATATATTCCCAGATCCCATAATGAGATGTCTGGCTACCCTAGCTTCCATGCTCCCGTACCCAGGAAATACGCATTTCGACCCATTAGAGATACAGACGCGAGATCAACATTGTTATTGCAATATAATTGATGCAGAACTAGATAATGAACCTTGGTACTATGATATCAAACGCTTCCTAAAGTCAAAAGAATATCCAATACACGCCACAGCAGATCAAAAAAGAACCATTAGGAGACTTGCTAATGGTTTCTTCTTATGTGGGGAGATCCTGTACAAACGAACCCCAGACTGGAACTTGTTGAGATGTGTTAACATTCAGGAAGCTGAAAGAATCATGAATGAGGTATATTCAGGGGTATGCGGTTCTCATATGAATGGCTATGTTTTAGCGAAGAAGATCATGCGGGCAGGATATTATTGGTTAACTATGGAGCGAGATTGCTTTCGCTTTGTTCGCAAGTGTCATCAGTGTCAAATTCATGGTGATTTGATTCACTCGCCATCTTTAGAGCTGCATCCTATGTCTGCTCCTTGGCCATTCGTTGCTTGGGGCATGGATGTAATCGGTCCAATAGAACCAAAAGCTTCTAATGGGCATCGATTCATACTGGTCGCTATTGACTATTTCACCAAATGGGTAGAAGCTACTACTTTCAAATCAGTCACGAAGAAAATAGTAGTGGATTTTGTTCATTCGAACATCATATGTCGTTTTGGTATACCAAAATCCATTGTCACAGATAATGCAACCAATCTCAATAGTCATCTAATGAAGGAGGTTTGTGAGCAATTCAAGATCGCGCATCATCATTCTACCCCTTACCGTCCTAAAGCAAATGGAGCCGTTGAAGCGGCAAACAAGAATATTAAAAAGATTCTTAGGAAAATGGTCCAAGGATCTCGACAGTGGCATGAGAAATTACCGTTTGCTCTTTTAGGATATCGTACAACTATCCGTACATCGACTGGCGCAACTTCTTATTTACTAGTCTATGGGACTGAAGCTGTAATACCCGCAGAAGTCGAAATTCCCTCGCTTCGAATCATCAGTGAAGTCGAAATTGACGATACTGAATGGGTCAAGTCTAGACTAGAACAATTATTGTTAATAGATGAAAAAAGGTTGACGGCAGTTTGCTTTGGTCAATTATACCAGAAAAGGATGGCGCGAGCTTACAATAAGAAGGTACGTCCTAGAAAATTCGAGGCCAACCAACTTGTGGTAAAATGTATCCTTCCACACCAGGAAGAGGCTAAAGGAAAGTTTGCTCCAAACTGGCAAGGTCCATACATAGTTAGACAAGTATTATCAAATGGAGCTTTACAACTTGTGGATCTGGATGGAAAAATGACAAAAAAAGCTATCAATGCCGATTCAGTCAAAAGATATTATATTTGACACACTTGTGCTTAACATTCTCAAGTTAAGATGACGAAAGGCCATCATTCTACTAAACGTCATTAATCCCTCGTCAGCCCTTCGAGCCTTATTTACCTTTCCTTGCTTACCCTCTTTGGAGTCAAAAAAAATGTGGTACCATTGAACTAAATGGATACGTTCGACTTGATTCCTAAATGGATACGTAGGCAGCCCTATCTTGGGGTTCGGTTCGAAAAGAGAAAAAAATCTCGGTAATTAAACAAAAATAAAAAATAAAAAAATGAGATATATATCCTATTGTCACTTTATATGGCTCTCAAGTTGTAACCTATCCTAAAAATCCTTTTTCCTTTGTCCATTAAAGACCTTCCGATCAATTGTTGAGAATTTCAAGCCTTGTGTATTGTATATATAGATATCCGACCAAAAAAAAAAAAAAACTTATTGGTGAAAACCCTCAAGGGCGCCATAAGACAATGATGAACGATACAATCGAAATTAGAGAGGTCAATTAAGAAAATCCTAGAAGGAATGACTTTAGTCAAACAAGGTCTATCATGACAGGACAAAGATCAAGAAGGATGATTTGATTTGGTTGAAAGGTGCAGCCTAATTCGAGACTAGACAGTTTTGAAGGATCAAATATCTACTCCAAATTGTGTGTCATGCGTTATTGAAGTCAATATACACCTCCAAACAATCTTTCTTACTTTACGGGTAGAAATACCTTCTATTCAAACATAATTCTTTTATTCCTTCTTTT
>NW_025850181.1:0-33600 GCF_002878395.1 Capsicum annuum
GAAAAAATCTAAAAATCAATAAAAGCGAATGGCCTGAGAAAAAAAAAACATAGCAATAATCTAGCAAAACGGCCTTAGATTAAACTCAAATTTGAAATTCAAAAAGGATTATTGCCTGAATTATATTGGCTCTTTTTTGGTGCTGGCTTTTGATTATAGTTATTGTTGAGTTGCTCTTTCTCGATGCATTAACTTGGCAATGTCAAATTCCTTTCGTTACGCTTAGAAAATTACATATTATAATGAACCGTAACTGATTATTCTTATGTTTATGAAGAGCATTGCGTACAGAGTAAGAGATAGTGAATTTTTTTGAGGTTAAAATTTTGGGAGAGAGGTGGGTGCAAGAATGGATGCCACGCAGAGGTGAGAGCAAGAGTGAATACCACGTGTGAGGAGAAGGAAATTAGGTTATAAATAAATGACTAAACTGACCTCAATTTAAGTTTTAAGTCCTGTAAGCAGCCATGTCGAACCAAATATGAACTCACTCTTTTAATATAGTAGAAAATGAATAGTCGATTTACCTATCTAATTTGAGTTTGAGATCTTTTTGTCTTAATAAATCTCAAATGATAAGATAAGAGGGAAGGGTTATAACACATATTATAACATGTGTTTAACTAACAATTTTTTTCATTATGAAACAATTCAGTATGGATGTCCATTATTTGCATCCACAATAATTGTAAGAATATAACTCCTATTACTATTCTCTATTATGAGTGGAAAATGGAATTCAAGATCAAATTGATTTATGTGAATGGTTGGTGCTGTCTTTGATCTCATTAAAGCTACTAGTATTTTGATGTATTTGATGAATCATGTGATAGAAATTTTTTATTGCCAAGTTCATGGTTGCATACTTTGGTGACCTTTTGGTTAAAATAAAACCACTATTATCATTAGTATATTAAATACTCGAGGTCTTTAGGTAGTTGGTACGTTGAATAAGCATAAACAGTTTTCGCCGCATTTCATACAAACAATAAACAGATAGAAAATTGAGTATTATAATTGAAACTAGTAATAGTAATTTAATTTTGATTTTGAGAATTGAGATCATTTATGCACCATTCAATAATTTTGAAAAATGTGAACGTATTTAGTATTCATATCAAGGGTAAAATGAAAAACATATGTATAAAATACTCTTGATTTTAGAACTTGAACAACTAAACTAAAACACACATTTTTAGAAAGAAGGCTAACTAATACGAAACGGAAGGAGCAGTAATATACATCAAAAACAATAATTACAAGAAAAGACTAGAACAAAATGTATGATAATTACATAATAATAAGTTTGACCTGTACAAATATTGCACTTGAACAAAACTTGAAAACAATCACATACTCCACCTAGTTCGTTACGATGGATGAGAGAGCACGGCCGCAACCACTGCTACATTCCTGCAGCATATGGTGGCGCCACTGTAGGGGCGCCATCAGTATGGTTGCGGTTACGATTTGGGAAAAGGTCCTGGTTGTCTGGCTTGTTGCCTAGGCGCAAGCAAAGAAATATTGATATTGACATCAAAACCAGTATAGTAGCAATTGCATATAGTATTGTACGAGCCTCCATTTTTATTGTTCTTACAATTATCAACTTCAAATTACTTCTAAGTTTCCTTTATTTTATAGCTGAGTTAGGCTTCGTCATCTTCACCTTTATTTTTTATTTTTGGCTACGGAAGAATTCATGTTGAATAAGTCATAGAATGTCAACGACTTGCTAGTTGACTTTTGAGTTTATTGAAGAGTTAATTTCCAGTTTTCCACATATGGGCGTACGTTAAAATAAAACAACTTAACTAATGACAAAGCTTTTATAGATGGAGCTAGAATTTTCAATTTATAAATTCTCAATTTTAGAAATGGCATGCTGGGATCTGAATAAATTATCAAATACAGAATTTACACAAAAATTACTGAACTCTACCGACTAATTGTAAACATAACTGTATAGCTCCGCTGAGGGGTGCTCCATATAGTTGAAATATGTCTGTTTACGCTGATTGCTCATGATAAATACGTTTCGTTTATGTTTTTGAATACGGATGTTACGTAAGGTGAGTTACTAATCTTCGGATATACTTGCCTGACAATTTTATAGAGTGTACTTGTGTTTTTTGGGATTGAATTGAACAGTTTTTTTTTTTTTTTTTTTTTTTTTAATATAGGTGATAATATATAGGTATATATAATCGAGTTATTTTTTTGTTATAAAATTCTATGATTTTGATACACTTAACATCCGGAAAATTGGATTACCATTAATCTTTTTCTAAATGAACCCGAGGGTTAATTTATTCAACTTTTATGCAAATCCCTTTTAAGGTGCAAAAGTTAAGGCCAGAAATCCTAATCATATAATTATGAATAGTTAGAATGTGCCGTTCTTTTATTATTTTCAATTGAAATAGCTTCTCCTTTTTAGATGTTTGATATTTATATTAGCAATAACGTATTAAACTGAACAAATTTCTGACTTCATCTGAAACACTTTGCAAAATTAAATGACTTCATTTCCCTTTCTCCTTGCTGGAGATGTTTGATAGAGATATACATCTTGAATCATTCCAATAAAAATATAGTGTATAGTCAAAAACAATATGAAATCTCAGAAAGTAGACAGTAAATAAACGAACTTGAACATTCCAAGATATAAATTCTTATATGTAAATTAAATAATTAATATTGTTTGTCACGACATTTATTTAAGATTATTTAATGTACAGTATGTATTTCCCTTGTGCAACATAATTGAAGCTTATGGTGACATGAAATGTAAATAAACTTTTTATTTAAGAATTCAAATTAAACGAAAGTTCAATTCCATTCAACTCTATATTTAATGTAATTGTTTTCGAATTTAACTAGATATAATCTAATTATATAATTCAGTGGCATTTAAATTTAATTCACAATGTAAACTTAATTCATATATTTTCTGAACCAAGCAATAATACAAGAAGTAGCAAACTTAGGTTCATAATTAAGTTAAATAGCAATATTTTTATAAAATTAAGTTTTATAAAAAAAATAATAATATTTTCAGTGAGACCAAGCCACTATCGTCTTTACAGTTATCATGTGTAACTTTTTCTCTTTTCACTCCACTACATTCATCTCTTTTCTTTTTTTACTTTATCTCTGTAAAAAAAAAAATTCTCCAATTTTTCAAATTTCAATTTCAACTATTTTCTACGCCTACACAATCGAAGAAATTAGTGTGTGTTGAAGAGGTAAGGTCGAAGCATCGTAACGATCCAAAAAAGATGGCCGATGTTATGAAAGAAAAAGAATTGAAAAAAATTTCTTCTCCAAAATTTTCAAAAATTTAAAAATCAGAGAAAAAAAGAAAGCAAAAGAAATCGAAGCAAGCAGCAAAATTTCAAGTCCTGTAGTTGAAAAATTTCTAAAGATGAATCAGACAAAGATGAAGAAGAAGAGGTATTGTATATGCACTACCAGAAATTACCCCTATGGCAACGGTTCGAAAATTATTGCGATAGGTATAAAAACCGTTGCCATAGGGCTACAGCAATGGTTTTATATGCGTTGCATGTATGGGCGTTGGGATAGGCCTATCGTAACGACATTTGCAACGGTTACAAAAATCGTTGCAATAGGTTTATCTATTGCAATGGTTTTTGCAACTCCTATGGAGATGGTTCAAATTATCAATTGCAACGACAAAAAAGCATTGCAATAACCCTATTGCAACAATTATTTATCTTTTGCAACGATTTTTCACTACCTATGACAACGATTTTTGACACCTATTGCAACGATTTTCGAATCTTTTACAATATTTTTTTGCCAGCTATTATTCCAGCTAGTTTAAATACCAATTGATATATATATATAGAGAGAATTATATTAATACACAATTATATATACACACATCACAACAAAATCTTTCATTTATAATTTAAATTAAAATATCCAACAAACTAGTAATCTAAATCCAAAAGCAAAATATTAAAGTCAAACGGTCATTAATTTTCCCATAAAGTATCAAGTTCGAGTGGCGATAAGTTTCACAAAATTCAATATCAAAAAGCTCGATACTAAAATATCTATCAATAATTCAAAAAATTTCTCAACTAAGGTCAATTTCTTCATCACTTTCTTTATCTCCTCCTTCATTTTGAACATCTATAAAAAGAGAAAAAATAATCTCAATTAGTACTTAAATGATAACATATTTAATTTTCAATTAGAACATAGAAGAACACTTATAAATAGCGCATAAACAATCTTAATAGCAAATGAATAAATTATTTATACAAATTAGTAAAAGAAATATAATTCACGAAAACTAAATCAAGAAACAAAAACAAAAAGAGAAAGGAATAATAAGTAACTCAAGAAGATAAACAAATTTAAACCCCAAGAATGAACATACAGAGAAAGAACCTCACCACAATTGTAGAGCAACTAATGCAATAACATGAAATGGAATACTGAAATGGTGAACAATTTGAAATGTAAAATTGCTCAAAGAGAATACTCTACATATTCAAACATATATCAAGTGTTCAATTGGTAAAGAGTTTAGCTATGGTATCTAAATCTGTCCAAACAATATACCACGAGGATGTTTAGATGCTATTCGCTTAATCGAAGTAAAGATGAAGGGAATTATCATTTTGACCACTGTAGTTTTGGCCATGATTTAGCTCATGTTTGAGCCAGGACGAACCCTCAATTGTGGAGAAGTAGACGCTTATTTGGCACCGTAAATACCATACTTACGCAAGGAGGTGAGCCAGGTGCATCTTGCTATAGTGGGATGAAGAGCCTGAAAGGAATGACCCAAACCACGTTTGATAAAAAGGCAGCAAGCAATTGTGTCAAGGAGGCTTCTAACCGGTACACAAGTCTTAATAATGGGGCGTGCGTACGTCTGACTCCAATGCCACAAGTATCTACCAACTTAGTTGGAAAGTCACTGTAAGTAGGTAGGATGAGAATACAACTCAGTTTCCCCAGGGGCCAAACACTTTTACAATATCCTCTATTCTTGTTGTACTGAAGGCTCTAGTTTTTCATTAGGTTCACACTAGATACACTTAGTACTTTATTTTCCCTACTTTCTAAACTAGAAAAATGATACCAAATCTTGGTTGATTCATACTTGAATTTTTCTTTATTAAAAATGATAGAGAAAAGGCCAATCTATTTTAAGAGTTGTTGAGGAAATAATTCCATGCTCTTAACCAACCATGATATACAGCGACTGGCCTGCATTACTTTGGATTCAAGGTCCTTCTACACCTAAGTGAGATCAATGACTTTGCACAGTTTCACAAAAAAAAATAAAAAATTGCAGAAACCTATCCTTTACCATCAAATCAACATGGGCAAGTGAGATCATTCTACAAGATAAAACTCTGAGACTTAACATCTCAATAATTGATGCAACCATGCCTTGAAACTTAAAAGCAAGAAATAAGAAAACAAGTGTCATTCCTTGTATGTAAAGGGAAATTAATCCAATCTCAGCTTTAACAGGTTTTCATGGTTCTTCCAAAATTACATTATTAGATACCCCTATCTCCAGAAACGTTAACTATGATACAAATTTTGAGTTGCCATACATTCTAACATAATAAGTTACTAGATACAAACTCTATAATATAAACTGCTACCAGCAAAAGTTGAATTAATTCTTACTGGGATAAGTAATGTTGAGAGTAATCGGGATATAATAGCCTATTCCACCTATGCAAATATTGAAGTGGTGCCGCTGTGCCATGAGAAAAATATCAAATTAGTTCGCTACTAATTGATATTATGCATGTGATACTCCCGGTATAACACAATGAATTGTTTCAAATCTTATGATACAATCAACTTGGTCAAACTTTAAAGTATTTACTCTAAAGGAAAGTTCAAATCTATACAAGATACTTTCTGGTATATATAATATCATGAGATATATTACAAATTATTGGGGAATGTTGAGTTAGTTTATACTATTTGGAGGGCTTAGATTGAACAAACGCATTAGTTCGTGAAAGAAAAAATGAGTTTTCTGAAAAGCCGCCTCTCAAGTTGTATAAACATAAGGACTCACTTGAAGTAGCATAAGACGACTTGTATTATGCTAGGCTTCATTGAATCCTTAAGAAAATTTGACATGGTAAACTCTAACTTCTTCAATGTTTCCATTATTCTAATAGAAAATACAATTACTTTTGTGCTTAAATTAACTTCAAAAAATACTTGACATTTCTCTCAAGAATTTTCAAAGGCAAAAGATGGTAAAGAAGAAACTAATTTGCCATGCATGTATGATGTGTTCTGCATAAAGTCACCATAAATAGCCTACAAATCTTGCCTTTACACCTCAAGATGATATGACAAAAAATGTAAGGTACGGTAACTGCCTGAAAAGGGAAGTTAATATAATCTAGAGTAGTAGGCACTATGTAACAGATTGAAATATTTGAATGACTACTTTTTTTCCAAATTTATTAAGCAACAAACCAAAGTTCATGGATGAATCATTCATGGTCCACACCTACAGTTAACTTTAATGTCATAATTATGTGTCATAATCTTATGAACCTTAATTATACAAGACTAACAAAGCTACCTTGAGATAATTTTACGATGAACTAAAAACTTGTGAAAAGAATCTAAGGTTAATTAGGATTATGAAAAGTTTAGTGGGCATTGAATAAACCATATCAAATTAGGGGGTAACGAGGTATTCTTCCACATCAACTACTTTTAAGTGGTTGAGGTGTTTGTAAAAACTTACAGGAAAAAAATAATGCTTTTGTACAGTAGTAGAAATTGTTTTTCAGAAGTTGAAAAAAGTAGTTTTTAGGCGCAAGTACTTTTGGTACCTTGGCCCAAGCAGAAACAACAGTTAAGTCTCCAAAAATACTTGCTCAAAAAGCACTTCTACCCAAAAACAATTTCCAAAATAAACAGATTTTAGAAGATTGGTCAAATAGGCTATTAAGTTTTTGAAGAAACTAAATCAGATTATGGTTAAAAGAATCATGTGCGACTATAGAGACGTGGGCCATGAATGGAATTCAGGCGTAGATTTGCATAGAAAAGGAAAGAAGTAGTTTATGCTGAATTAAACTAATCTATATTGCTAGTTTTGACAAGATGAATTCAAAATGAGAAAGAAGATTTGTCTTACTTCTACTCCAGTTATAAAAGTAGGTAACATCACAAAGAAAATATGCCAACTCAAAATTTGAAAACACCACATGTGCACACAAATCCTGAGATTTATAATTTACTGTAATTGACCAGACAACGAAAAAAATATATTTTCAAAAATTTTGCAGTTGAAGCATGTAAAATTTAGTAACTCCCCCAACTCCCCCAACTTCATGATGAGCTGGTTTATCACCAGCATCACTCTCAGCTCTGAGTTTACGAGATGAAGCATTACTCAAACATCATGGTTAGTGCTGCGATTCTTCCCAAATTGCTTTTCTCTTTCTCTCTCAAAGAAAATCCTGACTCCGACACTGACCACATAAAGTATGAAACTAGAACAAACGCAGTGAAACTCATGCAATAATCTAAACCTTTTTCCTCCATTCCATGCAAAAGCATCAGCACACCTCCTGTTTTTTCCTCCCACTGCATATAAAATCATGTATAGTTGTTTATCAACCATGAGTAAATGGTATGTGCGATTAGAATGGAAATTGCCAACTTACAACAAGTAGTTATAGATCTACTACTCCACAACTCTCAATGAATGTATTATCTTTAACAAAAAAAAACAATACCTTGGATAATTCCTTCATCTCTATCAAGCCAATTCTCATTATTGCAGCCTGTTCGATCATTAAGGAACAAACAAGACACATTAATCATGGGAACAAATTACTCTATTTTCTTAAAAAATAGAGAGATTCTATATATTTTTGGCTGCTACCTTAGTGTTATTTTCCATTTTTAGGCCATCCACAAACTCTGGTATATCACGAATTTAGATTCTCCATTACTCAAAGCTAAAATCAAATAATGATAAAATACATGATAATAAAAGCACAAGTATATTGACCAGCTGAATCTTAACATTGACAGCAACATGTTCTTTTAACTAAGCAACAAAACTATTTCGTATTACCATAATTTCCGGTTTTGCAATGATTTGAGCTCGTAACCCAACCTCCATTTGATGCAACTCTTCTTTTTGTTTTACCGCACTACACAATCTCTGTTGCAGAATATCGTTGTTCGATGAACTTTCATCAATAGTTATTGAACAAAAGTCCACATCAACCGACTCTCTCCATTGCTGCACCTTTGTTAAAATCAAATCACCTTCATTATACTATGGAAAATACTAAACTCATCATAACATTATCTATTAATTTAAAATCGTTATTGTTACCTCGTATATCAATCTCTCGTCCAATTGACCTAGTCTGGAACCCTCCGTTTTCTACACGTAAAATGGAAATATGAATGAAAATACCCCGTCTAGATCAGAAACAAAGGCCATGCGAGAAGGATTTATAAGTTGTTACCTCACTACTGGAATTCTACACCGATTGTTCAGATACAGCATGCAACTCTTTGCGAGAAGCTTGAGCCGACGATGAAAGGGGAAGAGCAATACCCTCATAACTTATACTCGCATAACTAACACCCTAATAACTTACACTTGCATAACTAACACCCTCATAACTTACACCCGCATAACTAACACCCTCATAACTTACACCCGCATAACTAACACCCTCATAACTTACACCCGCATAACTAACACCCGCATAACTTACACCCTCATAACTAACACCCGCATAAATAGAACTCACATAATTAATACCTGAATAACTAATAACCTCATAAAGAACACTAGCATAACTAAAAACTGCATAATTAACAACCGGATAAATAATAAATGCATTACTAATACCTACATACTTCTAACCGGCTCCCAAATGGCCACTTAAAGCTTTATCAACATTCAACTAAATAATTCAATAATTCTAAAACGCACACGAGCAAGCAACTTAACAACTTCGGCAACATAATTGAACAAGTAAAAGAGCCCAAATATAATCACCTTCATATCTTCATTTGAAACTTCATAATCCAAGTTCTGCTGCTACTTATTGGTTTTTCCTAAATACGAAGGGGCAAAATCTAATGCCTTACACAACTGATCTGTGGACAATTATTTCAGAGATATTTGTTTAATATAACAAATATATCAACTCTGACGGTGATTTTAGAAGATATAAAACACAAAACATCTCTATTGATGTGCCAGTAAACATCTACTCATTATAAAAATCTATTCAAAGACAGATAAACCCAAAAAAAATTGTACTTAGTAATAAACCTGCAAGGTTTAAGAATCCAAACTGGCGGCCACGACAACAGGATTAACAATGGCAGCAGCGATGACGATTTAGGTAGCTGGGGTCAAAAGCAAAAGGGTCAAAATCAGAATAAATGTTCTTGAGAATTTCATCCATGTTCATAGAACCAAAGTTTCTAAAAGGATGAGAGTGAAGTTGATGTAGAGAAGAAGAATAAAGATCCGAACTTGGTGATCGATTTGAGAGTGAATCAGTCGGAGCTCAATGAAATATGGTCGGAGCCCAATAAAATTGGGTCGTCGGAGCATAATGAAACATCAGTGAAATTGGGGACACAATGTTTATATTTCTTTAATTTTTAGCAATATTGAGGAAGGAAATAAAAAAGCGTTGCAATAGTATCTTTTTTCTAATAAAGCGTTGCCATAGATTACTCTATGGCAATGGTTTGTGAAACCGTTGCTATAAGACACTCTATTGCAACGGTTTTTCAACAATAGCAACGGTTATACCACAAAATAGTTCTATTCGAATAATTATTTTTTTGCAATGGTTGTAACCGTTGCAATAGAGCGTCTATTGCAATGCTTTTGAAAACGTTGTCAAAAAGTTCATTGCAATAGGGATAATTTCTAGTAGTGATGTATTTTAACATGATTATGTTTTGTAATGTATGTGTTTGTATATCTTATAAATGTATTTAGTAGGTGGGTACTGATTTATATACATATACAAATTTTGTTGTATATGTATACATATGGGCCATTTAAGTGTATTTGTACTTATATACGTAAATGTTTTATACGGTGTCAGGTATGCATTTGGATAGTGATGTATCCTTTAGAGTGTAACATATATATTTGTATTGTATTTTTATAGTGTCAGATATGTATTTTATAAATTATATATATATATATATATATATACATACATATGATATTTGTATTGTATTTTGTTGTATATATATGTTACACTCGAAATATATAAATACACAAAAAAATATACTTACACTCTGAAAAAATATACAAATACACTAAAAAATATATAATTACAATTTGAATACAAAATCGACACTTTGATTGAATATGTAAAAAAAAAAAAAAAATCTGCAAGTACATTCAAAATACACTCTGAATTGAATAATGTTGAATGTAGCAAAATTGATTTCGAACAAAATAATAAAGTCGACTTGATCTGGTGAAATACATATACAAAAGATCTGAAAATCAAGTTCGGAATTGAATATCTATATTAACAAATATGATTATTTTGAAGATCATGAAAGAAAGAAAATATACAGTGAAATTGATTTTGAATTGAGCTGTTGAAAATATAATAGGTATTCGTTTAATAAGAATCATTTATGAGAAGGGAATCTTTAAATTTAAATTCATGGTGTAATTTTAGTGATTAAATTATTCTTTATTTATCTCAAAAGATTTGAGAAAAATAAGGGGCGTTGATTCATTTGTATATGTATTTTATGATAAAAAGGCTTAAAATAAAAAATATAAATTATTATTTCAAATAATTATAAAATTATTGTTATGAATGCCTAATTATGAATTTAAGTTTGCTAGTTGTGAATTTTTTCCTTTTATTCTCCTTAAGAAGTACTTGCATTAAAGGAAGCTCAGTCAGTGGGCTTGGCTTGACCCTGACCCCATTCACTTATGCTAAAATATTTGTGGTATCTCAAAATAAAGAAGTAATATAAGGCATAATATATAAATAAACATCTTAACTTCTCTTCAATTCAAAACTGAATATTGAAGCTTTGAGAATACACATCTAGACATCTCAATTCATTTTTATTGTGTTAATTGAATATTCCAACTCACAAAATGATCATCAGATACCTCCATATTTACGTGTCAGGTCAGTGTCGAGTGTCCACGAGAGACACAATGAGACAAACTAAGGTTTCTAGATGTGCATTCTTAAAGTTGAGTTATTTAGTTGTCACTTGTCAATTGAGGCTAAGTTAAAATATCCATCTGTGTATTATGTCTTAATAAAAATAATCTACTGAACTTAAGCTAAAAACAGATAAGACAAATGTATAATATACGTGTACTTTATGTATACAAGCTTTAAAAAAAATTGTAAACAGTGAATTCAACTGGAACTTGAACAATAATCATAGGCTCGTAGCAGCTCTCATATCATGAACTAAGTTAAAAATTAAAATACAAAAGGTACTAAAGCCTCAACATTTCTTGGAAAATCTTCAAATTTGGAAAGGTACCATTTCCTAGTAGCATAACTCCTCCCCATCAAATAAAATACTGTCCCTAAGGTAGAAGAAAAAGAAAATAAAGTTTGGCTAATAAGAGAAAAACCAAGGAATGTGACAATCTCAAAAAGGTAATGTGGACATATAACTAAGCTAAATAGTCCACCTTTGGGAATTTTATAGCCACTTTCACTTTTTTTCCTCATCTTAGAAAGGAGAAAATGGTGGTAAAAATTGCCAATAGCTCCCACTAAAAATACAATAAAACCAAGATACTTCAAGTCAATTATTGGCTCTATTGATCCTTTAGTCAAGTGTTGGATATATATCAAGCTAGAAAAGGCTATAAAGTAGCTTGAGGAAATAGTAATTGCAGAATTCATTGCCATGGAACCACTGTATTTGTGCACAAATAGGACCTGCAAAATATGTAAATTGCTGTATAATATAAGAAAGTATTGACTTAATATGGTGTTTAAGAAATATAAATAAGATTTTTAAAAATTTATGATTTAAAATAAATCTTAAATATATTAATCATTTCATTAATGATAAATGAAAATATTAAAATTAAATTGTTTCTGATTATAAAAAGGTGACATTTTTTTTTGAAATACTAAAAAAAAGTGTCACTACTACATAAATTGAGATAAAGTACGATCGTGAAATACCTCATTATTTTCAAGATTATAAATTTCAAATCTTATGTAAAATTAGGTAGTGTTATATCTTTTGAGTGACACAATATTGTTAAAAGAATTTTACTTTCTATGCATAGGTGTTAAACTCAAATATCAAAAATAAAATAAAATCAAGAAGTCCTAAGCGGTCATTTGGTAGGAGAGATAAAGTTAACTAATTTCAGGATTAATTTAAAAGATGAGTTTATTCCATATTTGATTGAGACAAATATCCAGGATAACTCATTCTGGAATTAGTTATTCCGAAATTGTAATATTTTTCTTATTTCTTTTAAGTGTGGATAACTAATCTCGAAATAGCTAATTCTGAAATTAATAATTCTGGAATAACTTATTATCCTACCAAACGACCCTGACATTCTAATTTTAAGGTGGAGAAATAGAACAGAAGGGAACAAAAAAAAGGGTAGAATTACTAATTACCTCAAGAACTCTTTTGAAGAGATGAATGGTAATAACAGAATTGAGCATGGCAAATCTAATTCCACCATTTGGGAAGATCCAAAAGAAGCTTAAACATACAATTAAACTAGGAGTATAAACAATTATCATTCCTATTTTGCTTGGAACTTTAGCTTTTTCTTGTTTCTCATGAGAATTCATATTCCAAAACTTTGAATACTCAAGATTTTGCTTGCCTGAACCTTCTGAATAACCCAACATTGCTGAAATTATTAGATTCACAACTATCATGACTTTGATGAATATTGAATTTGGTTCTTGAAATAATATTTGTGCCATGGCCATAATTTTTTCTCTCCAGTTCTTTTCTCTGTTTATTGGATGTGTGTGGATTGAGTTTTGTTGGACTAGGGAAAAAAAGGACAAAATGAAATATCTGAGGACTGAAGTGTTTAGAACAATAGCATCTTACAACTGGCAGGTTAGTAATAAGAAAATCTGAAATACTATACTAGATACAAGCCAAGAAAATAAAAAACAAAAACTCATCAATACTAGTTTCCAAAACTACATTTTTTGCAAATGAAGTCTTTTAAAAATTATAAAATGATTTTGTTAAAAGAAGTAGGAAAAATAAATTTTGTTACCGTCTTTCTATGCTAATTGTTTCCTCATCACGTTTCCTCGTAACACTACCTCCTGACCATGGCCTCCTACACCCCCACCAATTTACTCCCTACCCCTATTATTGTGGAGTGTTGAAAACACCCCAAAACTCTGTGATGGATTATTACTTTAATCATCGAATTATATCTTGTATTAAAAATGTTGAAGCAAGTGATCAAAGAAGGCCAAGTGAAGCAATGGAACAAGTGAAAGAAGTTACAACTAACTAAACCTTCACCCCTAACCAACTAACTAACTTCACCTCTAACCAACTAACTAACCGACTTGTAGACTTAGCTCACTTAAGAGATAACTAACTCTATATATAGATATCATGTATTACTTGTGAAGTTAAGTTGAATAAAAAATACTCATTAATTTTTTTATCATGTTCTGATCTTCTTATTCGTCTTCTTGCATTCTCTCTTTCTTGTTTCTCTGCAACTGCTCTGCTTGTGTATGCGGAGGTTCCATTAATGATCAAAGAGTTCTTATTCAAGAACTCACATTATTCTTCATGGTATTAGAGCAGGATACACAAATTTAGTCGATCCTCCTCGATCTTCAATCTTCATTGAATCATTAAGATTACTGCACAATCACCCAATCCTGCAGATTTCAATTACTGCACAATCGCATTCTCTGGTTTGCTTCTTCATCTACTCTAGTATTTCTCTAAATCTGAATTAAATCGTAAGTTTGTGCAAAGAGATTAAAGGGAATGACATCTGCAAACAACAACAATTAGTCAATGCCATCGAATCCCTCAGTTAATACAACTATGGACCACAATCATTCGCTCTTTTTAACGGCTAGTGATGTAAGTGGGATTACTATTGTGTCTACATTGCTAACTGGTAGTAAGAATTATATGATATGGAGTAGATCTATGAGAATTGCATTACTAGGAAGGAATAAGTTAGGATTAGTGGATGACACTTAAAACAAAGAAACCTTTCTAGTACAATAACATAATCAATGGGAAAAAGTAAATGCTATTGTATTATATTGGTTGATAAATTCTGTGTGTTGGTGGTGTGTATGCATCAACTGCAAGTGAAGTATGGACTGACTTAAAAGAAAGATTCAACAAGATCGATGGATCAAGAACATACAATCTACATTAAGAAATTGCTTCTATTAGTCAAGGAATACAATCCGTTTCTGTGTATTACTCTAAGTTGAAGTCTTTGTGGGATGAGTTTGAGTCTATGGTACCCTCACCTGCATGTTATTCTGAAAAATCTAGGGATTTTGTGCTTTATTTGCAAAGGTTGAAACTGTATCAGTTCTTGATGGGATTGAATGACATATACAGTTAAACAAAAAGCCAGATATTACTCATGTCTCCATTACCCCAAGTTAATCAGGCTTATGCTATGATCATGAGTGATAAAAACCAAAAGATGGTGTCCCAATGTACTAGCAATGCAGGTCTCTTAGGGGCTATTCCTGGTATATCTGATGCAGTGGCTATGTACTCTAGAAATGGAATGCATAAGGGGAATAATCACTATAATTCCAATATCATTTGTGATCATTGTAAGCTAACAGGTCATACAATAAAAGACTATTATAGATTGGTTGGTTACCCCCCAGGTCATCCCAATCATGGTGACAAAAGGGTCTTAGAGCAGGGAAAATTTTATAGAGGAGACAAGAGTAAGAAAAGAAGAGTTGTTTCTGGTATGTACAATAGTTCTCATAATGTGAATGTCATGTCTGAGGAATGGAATCCTAATTGGAAGAGGTCAGACTACTCTCTAAGGAATCAAGGTCACAACATGCATCAAACCAGACTCAAATAACACTGGGTGGTACAAATATTGATACACATTCTCAAATCCAAGAGTCCTTGAATGAGTCAGGAAGATCAAATGCACAGTACATGATGCCCCCTAGATTTTCACAGGATCAGTATGAATAAATCTACAGATTGCTGGAGCAAAGTCAAACCAACTCAGGGACTGAATCTTCATCTAATGCTATAAACATGGCAGGAAATGTTGGTGCCTTACTAGTATCCACTAAACCTCAAGAGTCGATCATTGATACAGATGCCACTAACCATATGGTTTCAGACTTAGAGTTGCTCAATCATAAGAAACTGATTCAATCTGATAATCCTAGAAAAGTCATGCAACCTAATGGTGATGTCACAATGGTTACACACACGATTCTAGTCATATTTCTAATAACAATATTTTACATAATATCTTTTACATACCATAATTCAAATTCAATCTTTTATCAGTAACTAAAGCTACTCAGCAACTGAATTATTCTGCTACATTTTATCCAAATTTTTGTATGTTTCAGGATCTCTTCAATGTGAAGGTGAAGGAGATTGGTACGGAAAAGCATGGATTATACTTTTTACTTAGCAACAATTTATCAAGTACAACCAATATTGGACTGATCAATAGCAACAAAAGTCTAGTTAGTTTAGCATATAAGAATACTAGTAATATTACTTTGTGGCGTATGAGACTTGGTCATGTACCTAATAACATCTTTTCTAGTTTGTTTCCTCAATATATAAAGCTAATAGTTGATACTATACATCAGTACACTGTATGTCCTTGTGCTAGGCAAACAAAATTATCTTTCCCTTTGAGTACATCTACTACTTCTACTGCCTTTGAATTATTGCACATGGATCTTTGGGGTCTATACAAAGTAGCTACTATTAATGGCCAAAAATTCTTTCTAACAGTAGTAGATGACTTCACTAGACATACATTGATTTTTATCCTCAAACTAAAATCAGATGTCTTCATGGTACTTAAGTACTTTTGTGTGTATGTACAAACTCAATTTAACACTCATATAAAAGTAATCAGAACAGACAATGGCACTGAGTTCATGAATCTTCAATGTACACATTTGCTTAATGAATTAGGTATCATACACCAAAATTCTTGTGCATATACCCCTCAGCAAAATGGTGTTGCTGAGAGAAAACACAGATATATTCTAGAAGTAACTAGAGCTATAAGGTTTCAAGGTCATATACCTTTGAAATTTTAGGGTTATTCTGTGAAGACTACAGTGTATATCATAAACTGACTACCCTCAAGTTTTTTAAGTGGTATCTCACCCTATGAAAAGTTGTATGCTAACAAACCCTCTCTGGATCATTTAAGAGTTATAGGGTGTCTCTGTCATGCAAAAATTTGGCATGAGTCTGATAAAATCATGTCAAGGTCCAAACAAGCCATTCGCATGGGCTATTCTAAGACTCAAAAATATTATATACTTTATGATGATAATGACAAAGTGTTCTTTGTTCATAGGGATGTCTCATTTAGGAAGGATGTTTTTCCTTTCAAATAGGTTAAAGACAATGCTACTATGTTTTCAGCTCCATCTTAGGTGGTGTTAGAAGAACATCAAGCTGAAAATCTACCAACAACATCAACTATTGAGGACACTACTACCACACCTTCAATCTGCATTCTAACTTAAAGAAAATCAACAAGGGGCATACATCCTCCTACATGGCTAAAAGATTTTGTGTCACTTAATGTGCACAATGTGCCTTATGCACTTCCTCACTATCTATCATATGAATTTATTTCTCCCAAATATCAAGCTTACCTATCCTTTTTTTCTACTAATGTGGAACTTAATTCTTATGCAGAAGCTATACAGGACCCAAGATAGGTAGAGGCAATGCAATTAGAGATATCTGAACTAGAAAACAATCATACTTGGTAGGTTGTACCTTTTTCTCCGAGAAAGAGACCTATTGGATGCAAATGGTTATATAATACAAAGTATAATGCATCAAGAGAGGTTGAAGGATTCAAAGCAAGATTAGTGGCTAAAGGTTATAGCCAAACAGTAGGACTAGACTATCAAGAGACCTTCAGTCCTGTTGTAAAGATGGAACCTGACAATTATATTGTCTGTTGTTGCATCAAGAAGATGGTTTATACATCTAATGGATGTGTATAATGTATTTCTATAGGGTGACTTACATGCTAAAATCTATATGGAGCTGCCATAGGTGTTTAAGAGCCAGGGGAGAATAAGCAGGTATGCAGGTTCTTAAAATCTCTCTATGGATTAAAACAAGCATCCAGGCAATGGAATATGAAACTGGTTAAATCTCTTATCAAGTGTAGGTTCAGAAAAAGTCAGTATGATCACTCCTTATTCCTTAAAAACACACAAGCTGGAATAGTTGTGGTCTTGGTATATGTTGATGATATTTTAGTAGTCACAGGTAATAACCTCAATGGTATTATTGAAACCAAGACATCTCTACACAATGCTTTTAAGATAAAGGACTTGGGAGAGTTGAAGTTCTTCTTGAGAATTGAATTTGCTAGATAAAAAAAAAGGAATACTTATGCACCAAAGGAAGTATGCATTAGAACTTTTGTCAGAAACATGTCTAAGTGCTGCAAAACCAGCCACCACTCCTATGGATACAACTACTAAGTTCACAACCAAAGAGTATGATGATCATTTCAGAAATTCATCAGAAAATCAAGATGATCTACTTCTTGATGCAGGACCATATCAAAGGCTAATTGGCAAACTACTCTACTTAATAGTAACTAGACTTGATATATCATATAGTGTGCAAACCTTGAGTCAGTACATGCAACAACCAAAATAGTCTCATCTAAATGTTGCTCTAAAAATTATCAGATACATCAAAGGAAGTCTAGGTCAAGGTATTCTACTCTCAAGTAAAACACAAGACATCATAACAGCCTACTGTGATGCAGACTGGGCTGCATGCAGTGTGTCAAGAAGATCAATAACAGGTTTCAGTGTCAAATTTAGTGAATCACTTATCCCTTGGAAGTTAAAGAAACAACTTATAATTTTTAGGAGCTCAACAGAAGCTGAGTACAGAAGTTTAGCGTTGGTTGGCTTGATCAAGGAACTTAGTGTACAACTACAACTGCCTGTTAATGTTTTCTGTGACAAAAAAATAGGAATACAAATGGCATCCAACCCTGTGTATCATGAAAGAACCGAACACATAAAGATATGCTGCTATTTTGTAAGGGAAAAGATTCAACTAGGGCTAATCAAAACTATCTACATTCTAACAATCGAGAAAACTACTGATGTCTTAACCAAGAGTTTAAACAGAGTTCAACATGAGTATCTTATAGCCAAACTTGGTCTGTTAAACATCTTCACTACACCAAGTTTGAGGGGGAGTGTTAAAGCAAGTGATCAAAGAAGGCCAAGTGAAGAACTGGAACAAGTGGAAAAAGTTGTTACAACTAACTAAACCTTCACCCCTAACCAACTAACTAACTTCACCTCTAACCAACTAACTAACCGACTTGTATACTTAGCTCTCTTAAGAGATACTAACTCTATATATAGATATCATGTACTACTTGTGAAGTTAGGTTGAATAAAAATTACTCATTAATCTTTCTATCGTGTTCTGATCTTCTTATTCTTCTTCCTGCATTCTCTCTTTCTTATTTCTCCGCGACTGCTCTGCTTGTGTATGTAGAGGTTCCATTAATGATCAAAGAGTTCTTATTCAGGAACTCACATTATTTTTCAAAAAATACCCTTATATTTAATTTAATGAATTTTAAAATGTTGCTATTTTGCTATCTTTAACTAAAGTGTGTTTACTCATGGGTTCAACTGAACTTGTTTGCTGATGTGTTATTTATATGGCTTAAATTTGGTGTGTTATTAAGTTGGGTGGTTCCAATTAAATCTAAATTGAGGTTGACAAATTTAGAAATTAAATAGATGGTAAAAAAGTTTAAGTTCAAACTTGGGGAGTGTTTTAACCGAGCAAAATGTAGGAAGAAGAGTGGTTGTGGTAGCGGTTAGGGTGTGATGAAAATTAAAGAAAAAAATTAAAAATGGATTTTATTACAGTTTAATTCTTATCTGACATTGTTTTTAAACAGTTTACACATCCACAAGAGTTTGAGACTGCTTGATAAATAATGTGACATCTTAGGAGTGTTTTAAAATTTGATTAGTCAAGTTTAAGGGTGTTTTTGAATTTCTTTAGTCCAATTTAGAAGTGTTTCTAATACTACATATAATTCAGGAACTATAGCAATAATCCGCACAAATTTTGAGAGTATTTTCAACACTTCTTTCTATATATAAATATTTGACTTTGTGGATACCATTCTTTTCCCTTCTTGGCTATTGATGAAAAAGGTCTCAAAAGGAGGAGAGGAAAAAATATCGAGATTGTAGCTACCTATTTTCCATGCTTCATAACTATCAATCATTTAAAATTATCAACTACTAGCCATATATTATGTATTATATCCAAACACTAACAATACAAGTGCAAACTTGAAATCAGTACATATCACAGTTCATAGTAGATGCAAAATTTGTGAGGAGACAGCTTGTTAGTTTTGTGTACTAGTTCAAAAAAAAAAAGATCTTTGTTGAAACTATAGTAGGGTGCAAAGCTAATTTTGAAAATGAATCAAAAATTTTTGAGAGTGAATGATCGTATGTGAGCTAATTTAGGAGACTCTAGGACAATTCTTGTATGTGACCTAATTTAGGAGACTCTAGGGCAATTCTTGGATGCCTTTGTTTGAAATAAAGATGTATGAACGAATACTTGAATTTGAAATAGATAAAATGCGGGAAAATATAGAAGTTAGTGTACTGCTATGTTGGGGGATGAGACAAGACATGACATCGATTTAAGAAAAAGATATCCTTGAAAAGAAAATATTTGGAAAGTGAGAGGATTGGAGGGGATTGTGAGAGTTAGATCTTCATGTACTTAAAAAATAACTTGATCAAATTTGTGTTGTAGTTCTCTTAGCAAGAAGGGGTAAGTATGGTCTAAGTTTTTTGATGGAAAACATATTTTTGATAGCAAAAGATGACAAAAAACATAAGTAATCTATTTTGAATAATTCATAGGTAATTTTGGTCACTTTCCATTCTAAAATAATGTGAGATCACTTACACAATTTGACTATAGGCAACTCTGTGACAACCCAATTGATTTGGGAGAATATCAAATAAGTTAAACACAGACGTGATAAAAGCTTCATTCATTTTATTAAGATTAATATTCTTCATTTTTAACTATACTTGATGAACATATGGTTTTGATGGGTGACAAAACTCGTGAGAGAACCTAGTCTTCACCACATATATTGTCTTTAGAATTTATTTCATTTTTCAGAGTCAATTTTGTGAGAACTTGATCCTCAGAAAGATCCTATTTCGTAGGGACCATGTTCATATCATGGATGTAATCATAACCTTATTACGTAATAACTTCTCAAGGGGGTGTTTCTTAATTCTAATATATGTTGTGATACATGACATGAAAGTACTGAATGACAAATGGGACATCTGTTCCTAATAATTGACAAACCTGCTCAGGGAACAGATCAGGAACTAGGTCCTCCAGTCATCAAATTTCTACCAGTCAACATGACAGTTGTTAGCTGTACCTTTTTGCAGAAAAGCTGGGGACACAGTAGCATAGGAACAACACCTTTAATTTTTAATCTCGACCAATAAGAAATATTCTAGGTTTTTCCCTCCCATTTACTTCATATATATAGAATATTATGTGGGGAGAAAAACTTAGCCTTTACATAATTAAATTTCTCATCTTCTTGCAAAGCAATCACAAAGCTCCATCAAGACAAAGCTCCAATAACCAAAGGACCAGTTTGCTATAATGGAATATGTCTTTAGGGCTAGATCGTTGAGTCCTTGTATGTTTCTCTAACATTATAAATCTACTCCTCTTTTGGGAAACTTGTGTTGGTATTTTATTCTCTTTTCTCTTATAGGTATTTTGCTCTAACGAGTTTCCCTCATACTTTGGGACCTGGTCCCAAATAGACGAAAACAACAAGATCTTTAACAATGCAATACGTAAAATGAGTAGACAAGGAACACAATAATTTTTACGTGAAAATTCCTTGATCAAGGGAGAAAAATCATGACCGGCCTCCGAGATTTTTAAAGCTCCACTAATATTCAAGAAACTTTGAATACAGACTCCATGGCATTAAGGATTAAAACTCCTCATCCTTCTTCTCATAGTAATAACCCTATTACAAAGAAAAAAGTTCAATAACTCTACTGCACCAAATTCAGCTATCTCTAACTGAATTCACAAGCTAACTCTAGCTTCAAATTCACCTAGATCTAGAAGAAAACACTGCAATGGCTAACTCTATCCCACATCTCAAATCTATAAGAGAAAGAGAAAATAAAATACCTACACAAGCTTCTCAAAAGAGAAGTAGGTTTACAATTTTAGAGCAAAATTGTAATAAACTTTCAGGTCATTTTTCATATTTATGCTTATTTCTATTGTTTGAGCTCCTCCATAGCTCCCCCAAGTCATTTATGACTTTTTGGAACTAATAGTTCGATTACCGGATAGTTTGTTGATTTTTAGAGCCAATTTCCCATTTAGAAGTCTTTGTCTATTCCAAAAGGCCGGCGAATGCAAACTTCAGTAAAATAATTATGGATGCAAATTTTGACTACACCAGCAACTATGTAATATTAATTTTAGAATAGGTAAACCCTTGGTTCGGATCCCATAGCACCCGAGCTCATTTTGAACCATTAGTCAAAAAGTCAAAAATCAAAATATATATGGATGTGGGACAAACAAGTGGCCTAAATGATCTCGAATGAAAAATTTTACTGCGCCAATGCATACGGAATGTTGAATTTAATGGATATACATAGTTCGTTTGTGAAAAATGGAGTCTGAATAAGTCCAGCAGGTCAAAAATAAGTTTTGACCTTACAGGCCCATTTAAACTAGTATAAAGGGTCCATTTGGCCAATTTTTGGCATTTTTCTCCGTTTTGAGAACCCTAGCAACCAAAAAGATTTTTTGACTTAAAAATGAGTCTTGTGGGTTGATTAGGAGGTTGAGGAACTTATGTAATCCATTTTTGCTACAAATGTAAGGTAATATTCCATCAAATTTGGTATTAATTTCTTGATTTCTAGACCCAAAACCCTAAGTCCTTGAGGCTCAATTGTAGCCACAAATATGATTGTTTTGCTTAATTTCTTGAGGGTTATAGATCTCTAATGATGTTTGAACAATGGGTTGATCTTGAAAACTATTTCCAAAGGTGGGACCCGCTTGGGGGGTTTGGTATCATTTTGGACCCATGGCATAATGGTGCCATAATGGGTGTTGTTGTTCTTGTAATGATGCTTATATTATGTTGTTGATATCTTGGCTTGTCAAAGAAGAAGTTTCAAGAAAAGGAAAGACAAAGCTTGTTGGTTCGTGAGCAATTGGACTCAAGATAAGTTAGGCTTACTTGTAGATAAACTAAGCTTGATTGTAATATAATTATTGATATCTTGTGAGATTGGGCAGGATTTTAGATGATAAATGGAGGAATATCGATACTTGGTATTAGTTGTTTCTTGTAGGCTATAAAACTTGTGAAGTGTGATGTTTGACCTCTAGACTAGAACCTTGGATAGTTCTACTTGAAGTCTCATGAATAACATGAGAATACTTTAGTTGATCTAGTAGTTAAGAATGATGTTGTTGGCTAACCTTAAGAGTATGTAACCTATTTATGACTAGTTATGGAAATGGATTTAGTGTTTGGGGTGACTTAGGAAGGTTGCTTGAAGAAGATTTTTCCCTTATAGGCTTAGT
Organism: Capsicum annuum; assembly: GCF_002878395.1. Lineage (NCBI taxonomy): Eukaryota > Viridiplantae > Streptophyta > Magnoliopsida > Solanales > Solanaceae > Capsicum > Capsicum annuum. The sequence continues at coordinate 22,984 of NW_025850181.1, forward strand.
ATGGATTGATAAGCCCTTATGGTGTGATATAGATAACCTAGCCTAACTTCGGGAAGAAGTTAGTCTTGTAGAAGTAAACTTTGGCATTATTGGAATTTAGGAGTGGGTCTTGACCCACCTTAAGCTTGAACTATGAAATTCCTTAGTGACCTAGCTACTTGATGAGCGTCTAAGTTACATTATTGAGATTGTAATGGTTAAACCCAGTTGTCGGTTTATGTATGTGGTTGATGGTTGTATAATATGTATACTTGATTGATTATCTTGTTGTCATGATATGGATAGCCTCAAAAAGTCTTGTGAATTGAACTTATGGTCATTCTATCACTTGATTTATCTATTAGTTCACAAAGTGAACCTCTAATTATGTTACCACTCTTGCTATGAACCAAGTCTAATGATTAAGCTAATGCTTATATGAACGATTTCACTTTTTAGGTTAGTATTGTGAAATGTAGGAATAAAATAGACGACTAGCAAGCATGCACTTGACTTATAATTGACTTGCTAATAAACATTATAACCTTGGAAAAGTGGTGATTACGTATGTCATTTAGATATTCATGCTCATGCATCTACTTATATTATATAGTGATGAGTAATTGTAAAGTATGATGATATGTGTTACCTTGCATCACTTATTTATGTAAATGTTGATTGTCTTGGGAGATATGCTAATGATATGATGATTCCCGATGAATACGAAGGATATGTTAATATTATGATGATACCCAATGAACTCGGAGGAATAACGATATTATGATAATGTCCGAAGAATTCAGAGGATATGTTGATAATATAATAATGCCCAGTTAATCCGAAGAGGTAATAATGTTATGATGATGACCGATGAACTCGGAGGATATATTAATAGTATGATGATGCCCGATTAATTTGAAAAAGATGATAATGCTATGATGATGCCTAGTGAATTCGGAGGATATATTGATATTATGATAATGCTCGGTTAATCCAAAAAAGATAATACTGTTATGATGATACCCGGTGAATCCGGGAGATATAATGATGTTATGATGATACTCGGTGAATTCGAAGGATATGTTGATATTATGATGATGCCCGATTAATCCGGAAGAGGTAATGCTGTTATGATGACACCCGTTAAATTCGGATGATATGATGATGTTATGATGATGCCCAGTGAATTCGGAGGATTTGTTAATGTTATGATGATGCCAGGTTAATCCAGAAAAGGTAATGATGTTATGATGATACCCAGTGAATTCTGAGAATATAATGATTTTATGATGATGCCCGATGAATTCGGAGAATATGTTGATGTTGTGATGATGTCGGTTAATCTAGAAGAGGAAATGATGTTATTATGATGCCGTGTGTGATGAGTATATATAAATATATGGACATATATAGGGTTATGCCGTGTGTGGCTAAACCGTTTGTGTACTTGGGACATAATACCTCGGTGGTATGGGACGCCGTGATGAGTTCTTTATTGTGTTCTTTTGTATGTACTTCTCAATGGTATGAGACATCGTTGTGAGTTCTTGTGCTTTATATTCTAATGATGGTTAGGGTTGATTATGATAAATACATGGTTTTTATTGTATATATGTGGCTTTGCACTTCTGAAATGCTTACTCATTTGTATGATGATTATAGTATATATTGATATGATACGTTATGCTATTGCCCTAGTAGATTAGTTTTTTATACAGTGCTATCGAGATTCAAGTTCGATCCTATACCTTGACTTTAAGTTATTGTCTTACTTTATATTGTCCTTATATTATAATTTAGCTCAGTTGGCCGATGATGCCTACTGAGTACCCATGTTTTGGTACTCATACTATACTTCTGTACCTTTTTGGTGCAAACCCAATTTCTAGTTGTCGCTGCTAAGTTGAGATCATCTGGAGTTGATCATTAGGAGATAGGGTAAGCTCTTAGAGTTCAAGTTACCCTTTTCCCCCTCTATCCTTATTAATTCTGTCTTTTGTATTCGAGACGAAGGTATGGGATCATTTAAGACTATTTAAGTTTATTAGACTTCAAGTTGTAATTTTTGTTGTTGGATTTAGAGTTTCTCTTGTACTTGTACTATCAGGTCATAGGATTGGTATTCGAATGTTAGTTGTTTCATTTGTGGAATATTATATTTAAATTGTGTTTCTATATAGGGTCCATGTTGGGCGATTCTACCAAGGTAACCCATTGTGTTAGCTTCGAGTTATGGTGTCGGCTTACCTACTAGTGGGTTATAGTAAGTGCCATCATGACTCGAAAATTAGGTCGTGACAAATTGGTATCAGAGCCTAGGTTTCATTGGTGTGTTAGTACAAGAGCTAAGTGTTAGTAGAGTCCTGCGGATCGGTGCGGAGACGTACGTAACCTATCTTCAGGAGGATACAGTGACATTTTAGGAAATTGACTTCTTGATTCCTTATTGTGTGTCTGTATTCCTATGAACCTCAAGTACTTTCTTTTACTCTATTTATCCCCGAAGGAAGATGCAATATTATCGACAGATGCGGACGAAACTTTAACACGCGCTTCTAGATTTTTAGTACAACATTAAATTAGAGAGTCAGAGATGGATATCGAAGATCATCAGCGGCAGCTAAAAATAAATTGGGCCAGCTTAGGCTCTAGTTGAACTTGTGACTACTTTAACCTTTGAGGTTCAGCATTGGGAATCTGAGTCATGTTGTAGATCCCTCATAACCATGGGTGACATTCAATTCATCGAACAGTTCTTAGAGCAGATTTGGATCTATTGGTGTTTATCAAGGTTCTTTATCAATTTTCGAATACGAGATTGGATTTCTCAAATGGGCTAGACTTATTCCTGTGTTATATCCTTTTGAGTTGGGCATGGTGCATGGAATCATTAGAGGTTTAGCATTGCCATTCCATTTGGCGTCGGAGCACTTGATAGTATCTGAGTCTTCCTTCCCTCAGGTTGTCAATTATGACAGGCCCATAGAGAGCATATACATTGAGGCTTATAGAAGTGGCGCAAAAAGTCCATGCCATTAGTATAATGCTATTGGTATTGTATTCGGGAGTGGGGATCCTTCCAATAGAGTTCATCTTTATTTGCAGTCCATCGGTTTTACACAGTTAGTATTTTAGACTATGAGATAGTTGATTAGATAGAGTTAGTATGTATTCCCCAGCAGTCTAGAGTCCCTGAGATAGGCTATGATTTCTGAAGAATGCACATAATTCTAGAGATTTTTCTCAGCGTCAGTTGTCCAGCCATTTGAGCTCAGTTTCTATTCCTGCCATGTTAATACTTTTGGAATTGCTATGACTACAGAGAGATCAACTACTGATCTAAAAAGTGTCCCCGATATAGAATTCCTAGTTATTCATATCAACCAGATCAGCCCTATAATGTCATGGCATCTTCAGTTAGATATAGTGTGCGTGGCGCCTCAGTTAATGATTCAGTTAGTCGGTTCAAGTTTGACCAATTCAAATTTATTTTTCCTATGCCTAGTAGGTATATTATTGCGGATGTCGCCACGACTAGTGTGATTTTATTTCTTGCCTTTATCTTTATTATGTGTATTGGGGTTTTCATACCCATTGGTGATTATATTCCTTGATGAATTGATATTGGTTATTATGTGCCTTGTTATTGGATTCATGATTATGTTACTGCTTCATGATTTATTTTTTTAGTAGTGGATGGAGTAGATCTATATGGATGTTGTTCCCCTATGGGTGTGGTTTGGGTTCGAGTCCCATTTATCTTGGCACATTAGCCATGTTATGGCCTTTGAGTGGTAAATGATATGGATGTTCATTTTTGGTACCGCCTGTTTAGTATGTTGATATTGATGTTGTTGTTTTTATTGATACCATTGCATGAGGATTATTGATATTACTTGATTTTATTCCTTGATGTAATTGATTCTTATTGGGTAGCTGTATAGACTAGTGTTATCTAGTTAGAATTTTATTTTCTTATGATATTATTCGGTATCTTGAGTAGATATAGCCCAATTTGATGATTTCTTTCCCCTAACGCAGAGAGGTTGACTGTTGCCTTTTGGTTAGCTGTATTAGATTGATTCGGGGATGTATTGTGATATCAAAAAACAGGTTGACCTTTTGTGGCTCTGTTATGATCCTAGTGTTGGCAATTTAGTTACATTACCTATTATTGAGTCTTAGATCCTTAGACTTGCCTTTTGGGTTGCGAAGTTTTTTGCCTTGACAGTTCTTTTAGATATATCCATTTGTGAGATTTAATAGTTTGAGGTTCGTTCTTCATTCATGGCTATTTCTTTGTTCGATAGATATTTTGATTTTGATGTAAAGATTTTATAGATTCATATTTTAGGTTTGTTGGGTTGGTTCCCTTGTGATAGTTTAACCTTGTTATCAGTGCGTAGATTAGATACTTCTTTTGTTGATGTGGCATGGTTTGGTCTAGTGGAGTTGGAAAGTTAGAGGCAGGTGACTTTTCCTGTAATTGCTTAATGAGTTAGCAAGTTGGAAATTCTTTATCTCAATTTGTTGATTTCCTGATGGTGGTTTTTTACTTTGGCCTTGGTTTCAAGATTGGTATTTTTCTTTTTTGATGATGAGATTATGGGTGGTAAATCCCCATTTCAGAGTTTGTCGTCCTAATGAGGCTTGGTGGAGTGTTTATCCTCGATGATATATGCCTGTGGCTATTCCTTGCTGGGATGAAGTGTTAGATTTATTAGTCGTTGGCTAAAGCTGCATTTCTCTGAGTTGTGAGAGTAGCCTTTATTGGTGTGGTTTTCAACCTTGGAAAGTTTTTGAGCAAGTTTGGATAGTTCATGCCCTCCAACGGATATGGAGTAGGTTATATGCATTTTTAGCTAGTGATTTATTATTTTGCATGATTTATATTTTGCTACTATATTTCATGCCCTCCAGCTGATACAAAGTTGGTTGCTTGTGTTTTCGAACAATGGTTATCCCTGTGGTGATTTTTCTCTTCAGATATATCTCGACTGTGGCTTGGTATAATTTATCCTGGATATGTCAAATTTGGATACTAAAGTCGATTGGAGATAGTTGACATTGATATAGCCTTATTGGCTTAGTTTTGGATTTGACTCCTTAGAATGGCGATTTGGAATTATGATAGATTCGGGGCATTAATGCCTACCCATTTTTAGTGTTGGTTTAGATATTTGAGATCGAGTGATTCATCCTTGGTATTGAGATTTCATCTTGGTATTATAGAGCTTGCGTGCAACTTTTATTTTATACTTGCCTTTGTTCAGATTTCATTTATAGGCCGGTTGAACCTACTCCGTGTTTGCCTATTTGGTCTTCTAGACGTCGATTGGATTATAGTTGATAAGTGTTCAGATGACAGACCATGGGCCCCATATTTGCTACTTCTATCTTGACTTAGAGTTTATCGTTTTCTTTAAGAATTGTTGATGATTTACTCAATGGGAGTAATATACTTGAGATGCATTCAGTATGAATTTATTCTCAATTGATGGGACATCCTGATGTAAAATATTCAGTGATGAGTAGTTATACCTTGGACTTTGGGATTTCATTTTGATTTCCATCTGGACTGGTTGTAGTATTGGCATAGATTACATTCCTTGATTATCTCCATTTGTTTGTCCAAATAGCACCTTATAAGCTTATTCTTATGTTTCACGTATGGACTTTAAGCGGATCATCTTTAGTTCTTCGAGTTCTCGGTGATGAGATTACGCGGGCGAGACTCAGGTGATTTCATCCTAGTTTAGAGTGGATAGCAAAAATACATTGGTGAAGCAAATTATATTTGGATTTGGGAGTTATTAGTATGGCTCATGACTTGGGTCAATTTGGCTTGGATGAGCCTTTGTTGATTTGCATGGGTATCGAGATGGTGTCAGTGTATTGTGGTTCAGATTTGTATGTATCAATCTTTTCAGTTCAGTTGGAGGCCAGTTAGCGGTTGAAGTTGAGTTTTGGTTGTTTGGGAACTAAAGTGAAGGTGTTGGTTGAAAAAGGGATTCCAGTAGAGAAATCCCTTGCAAGTGTTCTCTCCCCATGGAGGTTACCTGGGAAGTAATGCTTGGAACATGTAGGCCCAGTACCTCATCCCTTTGAGCCTTTGAGATTCTTTCTATTCCTTGACTTTCGGGGACGAAAGTCCTTTTAGTAGTGGATGTTGTAATGACCCTTTAGGTCATTTTTCATAGTTATGCTTATTTCTGCTGTTTAAGCTTCTCCATAGCTTCCCCAAGTCATTTATGACTTGTTGGAACTGATAGTTCGATTACCAGGTAGTTCGTTGATTTTTAGAGCCAATTCTCCATTTAGAAGTCTTCAACGATTCCAAAAGACCGGCGAGTGAAAATCTTAGTAAAATGATTACGGATGAAAATTTTAACTGCACTAGTAACTCTGTAATATCGATTTTAGGATAGGTAAACCCTTGGTTCGGATCCCATAGCATCCGAACTCATTGCGAACCATTAATCAAAAAGTCAAAAATTAAAATATATAGGCGTGGGATCCACAAGTGGCCTAAATGACCCCAGATTAAAAATTTCACTTCAATGCATCCTGAATGTTGAATTTAATGGAGTTACGTAGTTCATTTGCATAAAATAGAGTCCGAATGAGTCCGGGAGATCAAATATAAGTTTTAGCCTTGTGAGCCCATTTAAACTCCATTTGGCTGATTTTTGGGGTATTCTTCTCCTTTTTGAGAACCCTAGCAACCACAAAGATTTGTTGACATAAAAATAAGTCTTGTGGGTTGATTATGAGCATGAATAACTTGTGTAATCCATTTTTGCTACAAATCTAAGGTAAGATTCCTTCAAATTCGGTAATAATTTCTTGATTTCTAGACCAAAAACCCTAAGTCCTTGAGGCTCAATTATAGCTACAAATATGATTGTTTTACTCAAATTTATTGAGGGTTATAGCTCCCTAATGATGTTTGAACAATGGGTTGGTCTCGAAAACTCATTTTTCGAAGATGGGACCCACTTGGAGGTTTGGTGTCATTTTGAACTCATGGCATAATGGGTGTTGTTATTCTTGTAATGATGCTTAGATTATGTTGTTGATATCTTGACTCATGGAACAAGAAGCTTCAAGAAAAGGGAAGACAAAGCTTGTTGGTTCGTGAGCAATTGGACTCAAGGTAGGTTAGGCTTACTTGTAGATAGATTGAGCTTGATTGTAGTTTAATTATTGATATCTTGTGAGATTGGGCGAGGTTTTAGATGATAAATGGAGGAATGGCGATACTTTGGATTAGTTATTTCTTGTAAGCTATTAAACTTGTCAAGTGCAATGTTTGACCTTTAGCCTGGAACCTTGGATAGTTCTACTTGAAGTCACATGAATAACATGAGAATACTTTAGTTTCTCTAGTAGTTGAGAATGGTGTTGTTGTCTAACCTTAAGAGTATGTAACCTAGTTATGACTAGTTATGAAAGGGCCTTAGTGTTTGAGGTGACTTAGGAAGGTTACTTGAAGAAGATTTTTCCCTAATAGGCTTAGCATGGATTGATAAGCCCTTATGGTGTGATTTAGATAACCTAGCCTAACTCCGGGCAGAAGTTAGTCATGTAGAAGTAAATTTTGGCATTATTGGAATTTAGGAGTGGGACTTGACCCTCCTTAAGCTTGAACTATGAAATTTCTTAGTGACCTAGATATTTGATGAACGTCTAATTTACGTTATTGAGATTATAATGGCTAAACCTGGTTGTCGATTTATGTATGTGATCGATGGTTGGATAATATGTATACTTGATTGATTATCTTGTTGTCATGATATGGATAGCCTCGAAAAGTCTTGTGAATTGAACTTATGGTTACACTATCGCTTGGTTTATCGATTAGTTCACCAAGTGAACCTCTAATTATGTTACTACTCTTTCTATGAACCAAGTCTAATGATTAAGTTAATGCTTGAGTGAACGATTTTGCTTTAAAGGTTAGTATTGTGAAATGTGGGAATAAAATAGGTGACTAGCAAGCATGCACTTGACTTATAATGGACTTTCTAATAAACATAATAACCTTGGAAAAGTGGTGATTGCGTATGTCATTTAGATATTAATGCTCATGCATCTACTTATATTATGTAGTGATGACTAATTGTAAAGTATGATAATTTGTGTTACCTTGCATCACTTATACCTATTATTGTGGCTTGTACATATTCATTGATTTGACTATATATGTATGTGAATATTGATTGTCTTGGGAGATGTGCTAATTATATGATGATGCCCGGTGAATCTGGAGGATATGTTGATATTATGATGATACCCAGTGAATTCGGAGGATATAATGATGTTATGATGATGCTCGGAGAATTCAGAGGATATGTTGATATTATGATGATGCTCAGTTAATCTGAAAGAGGTAATGATGTTATGATGATGCCCGATGAATCCAAAGGATATGTTGATATTATGATGATGCCCGATTAATTCAGAAGAAGTAATGATGTTATGATGATGCCCGATGAATCTGAAGAATATGTTGATATTATGATAATGTCCGGTTAATCCAAAAGAGGTAATAGTGTTATGATGATACCCGGTGAATCCGAGGGATATAATAATGTTATGATGATGCGGTGAATCTAGAGGATATGTTGATATTATGATGATGCCCGGTTATTCGAATGATGTAGTGATGCTATGATAATACCCAGTGAATCCGGAGGATATGATGATGCCCGGTGAATCCAGTGGATTTGTTGATGTTATGATGATGCGTGAATCCAGAAGAGGTAATGATGTTATGATGATACCCAGTGAATCCAAAGAATATAATGATGTTATGACGAGCCCGATTAATCCGGAGGATATGTTGATATTGTGATGATGTATGATTAATCCGAAAGAGGTAACGATGTTATGATGATACCGTGTGTGGAGAGTATATATGAATATATGGACATATGTGGGGTTACGTCGTGGATGGCTAAAGCCGTTTGTGTACTTGGGACATAATGCCTTCCTTAGTAGATTATTAATCATTCTTCGTCACTAATCACTAGTTAAGAGGTATGACCCATATTAATTCTAATTAGTAACTAGAAGTGGATTATGTCGAGTATTGGGTTAGTCTAATTAATATGTGTAATCTTGTGTAGAACTAAGGGCTCACCTAGTAAATCTACTTGACTTAGATAAATGGTCATGTTATGGAATTTTGCCTAATCAAGCTGCTTATGTGATAACTAGTTGTTTCTAATAAATGACTATGACTTGTGGGCTAGAAGCCTAGTAAACTAATTGGTGGATCTTACTTGGTTAAAATATGAAAAGTAGTCCTTAAGGTTGTAACATGCCTAATGATATTGGTCTTATTATTGTATGATGAACAGTTAAGTTGACATCTAGCATGTGATGCCGTGCTGGCTTAATTAAAGACTTATATAATGAGGATGCTAACTAGAAAATGGCCTTGAGATAGGTGAATAAATAATAATGTTAGTAACTTGTAGCTTTTCCTTATTTGATGACTAGTAAACTGTAAGACTTGTAAACTAGTTCTTCATGGATATGGAGATTAGCTAATATAGACTAGACTTAGAGTTCATCAATGAAATAGAGAATAAGTAACTATATAACTAAGCTATGGTGATATCGATTTCGTTGTGTTAAATTGCGTTATTGATAATGATTGTAAACCTCAGTAAGAGGCCATGGAGGGAATGTGTAACCCGCGGCTTTTGTGAGTTGTTTGTGTAGTGTTGCCTTGATATATTGATGGATTGATCTTTTAGTGTATTCTTCGGTGGTATGGGACGCCATTATGAGTTCTTTGTTGTGTTCTTTTGTGTGTACTTTCCGGCGGTATGGGACGTCGTGGTAAGTTCTTATGCTTTATATTCTAATGATAGTTGGTGTTGATTATGGTAAATACATGGTTGTTATTGTATATATCTGGCTTTACGCTTCCAAAATGATTACCCATTTGTATGAAGATTATGGTATATATTGATATGATACGTTATGCTATTGCCCTAGTAGATTAGTTATTTTATACAGTGATATCGAAGAAGTTTCAGGTTCGATCCTATTCCTTGACTTTAAGTTATTGTCTTACTTTATATCGTCCTCATATTATAATTTAGCTTAGTCGGTCGATGATGCCTACTGAGTACCCGTATTTTAGTACTCATACTATACTTCTGTACCTTTTTGGTGCAAACCCGAGTTCTAGTTGTCTTCATTGAGTCGAGACCTTGCCGTGTTGATCATCAGGAGATAGGGTGAGCTCTTGGAGTTCGAGTTACCCTTTTCCCTCTCTATCCTTATTAATTATGTCTTTTGTATTCGAGACGAATGTATGAGATCATTTAAGACTATTTAAGTTTATTAGACTTCGAGTTGTAATTTATGTTGTCGGATTTAGAGGTGCTCTTGTACTTATACTATCAGGTCATGGGATTGGTATTCGAATGTTAGTTGTTTCGTTTGTGGAATATTGTTGTTATATTGTGTTCTTATATGGGGTCCATGTTGGACGATTCTCCCAAGGTAACCCATTGCGTTAGCTCCAGGTTACAGTGTTGGCTTACCTACTAGTGGGTTATGGTAGGTGCCATCATGACTCGAAAATCGGATCGTGACAAAAATACAAGGACTCAACAA
>NW_025850181.1:36600-41839 GCF_002878395.1 Capsicum annuum
TTAGTTATCCGCCTATATCCGCACCCGCAACAACATTTGTACTTCGCTTTTCATGGCGGACCTACGGCATCCCCAGCAACTGAAGAAGATCCCTGCAAGAGGAAAGCAAGTTGTTTTCATTAGAAAAGTTATTGTTTATCGACGCTGATAGTTTCAAAGAGTCAGTTGCTACACAAATTGGAGTAAATTGCATCTTGGCTGCCATGTTTAGTCCCATAAGCAGCGCCATTATTTCAGCTTCGAAAGCTGAGTGAACGTTGATGTTTGCACTGAAACCCAGCAGCCATTCTCCCTGTGTATTAGTATTTTTTGTTGGAAATGATTCTTCTTTTAGTTGATCGGAACCTCTAAAAGCATTAGTAAAAGCTAATGAAGTTTGAGATGTAAAGTAAGCAAAGTGCCTTACCAAAAAATTCAAGCATATGGATTGGATGAGACCATAAGAGATCAAGTGGGACAAATAAGTATCAACTTGCCACGGTTACAAATCCTCGTTCACACCAGTAACATTCTTCCTTCTTTTTTCTTAAAAAAACATGAATATCTACATCAAAATATATAAGTAAAAGATAGCATCCTAGCCTGTGGGCTACTGAGTCGATGCAGTGGTATCTATTTCCGTTTGTCTAACTTTTTTTAGCCAAAGTTAGACAGTGTAAGTGTTCGATGGAGGAGGTTAAAAATACTCGATGGGCTAGTTGAAGTAAAGCATGCATTGCCCCAAACATCATGGCTACAAGAAAAGCATTAGTCAAAGTTTATGATGTTTGTAACCAAAACTAACAATGGGCCAGGTGCAAAATTCTTGCATAAGACTTCCACAAGGATTATCCGAGATTGTGTGAACTTGCAAGGATTAAACATTTTTTCAAATCATTAACATCCTTCCTGTTTCTTAAGGGGGAAATGATGGAACCCATACCACTATCTTAACATATTTCACTTCACCGTAAGCAGAGATTGCAAGCAGAGCTATATAGTTACATATTGGAAATTGGCAGTAGCTATATGGTTAGGAAGAAGCTGGTTTCCTCCAACAACGATGCAATGCAATTTCTACATGGGAGTATTATTTTAAGGTCTGTTCATGCTCTCTATGAACCCTTTAAAGTTTGTTTTTCACCATTAGTACTACACGCATAAGCCATCATGACCACCACTCCTTTTGAAGGAGTAGTTGAAGTTCATCTGCTAAACCTTGTAGGTGAATAGATTTCCTTATTAGACCATTCATTCCACCTATAGGCATCTCCCCATATTTGATCCTTTGAACTAGTAGTCACTGCTAGAATCAATGGCCATCTATGCTGCGGAACCTATGAACCCTTCAAATCCATCCATTTCTAGCATTTGAAGATCCAAGCCAACAACTTGAAAGGTTGTTAATGAAGGGCCTAAAGCACTCGGGCACTTAAAACTGGTTGAAACACTTACTGCTACCAGTCTATGTATATCATCATCATCTTATTGTTGTTATCACTAGCGAAGAGTACATGAAGGCTTTTGAACATTGTGCTGGAAATTGGTTGCTCCAAAGGGTTTCAATATTCTAACATGTGTTTCCTAAAAGATTTCTATTTTTGAAATCTCAAAATGAGTGTCATCATTTGAGCGTGGCCCTGAGCATTCAACGAGATCCATATATTTATTTTTCTGCATCATGAATTTATGCAAAAAAAAAAAAATACTGGTCGCAGTAAGCAATATGATAAAGAAATGGACATTGGGCCTAACTTAACCTCAAAATCTAGCTCATGAGAGGAGGATTGTCCAAGACGATATAAGAAGACCAAGGACCCTTTAACGCACCGATGTGGGACTCCAACACCACCATCCCCCGCACGCTCACGGCTGGACATCTGGAGCGTGGACAATATAAGACGAGGGGGCCAACATCGGAAACAATGAACTGGGTGGATCTGACTCTCATACCATGATAAAGAAATGGACCTTGGGCCTAACTCAATCTCAAAAGCTAACTCTTGAGGGGTGGATTGCCCAAGACCATATAAGGAGACTAAGGACGCTTTAACCCACAGATGTGGGATTCCAACACATTATGATAACCAGGCCATTACATCACTTTCACAAACCAATTTACCACTTCAAATAGCAGATGTAAGGAAACTAACGACAACAAAAATGTTCTTGTTTGGATAATTTATTATCAAAAGCAGCTAGCATCTAAAAATTTTATACAGTAAAACAACAAAAATCTTGAGACACTACAACATTCATTAAAAAACTTGGATGTTATAATTTCAAAATCACATGTTCTATAGTCACATCGGGAGAAAAATCATTTTGAACAATCAACAGATTCAGGATTTGTTTACAGGGTCTTGCCTTGTCAGATCAGAGCATGAAGTAGTACTGAATGCACTCCTAAATTTTACACACTTCTTTTGAAGGTTCACTTAATATTTTAGGTGTATATGGGATGGTCTAATATGTAAGGACAAATGTGAGGAATAAAAATTGTAAAACTTACATAAATTCCAACAAGTTTACCCATAATTACTCCTTATCTTTACTCATTAATAAAAAGAATAGGAATTTTATGTAGCTTAGTAAACATAAGTTATGGTGTTATATAATTTTTTCAATAAAATTTCAGATTCTCCAATTCCAAAACCTGAATTTTTTTAGAAGTTAAATCCAAAAATCCAAAAAAATCAGATTTCGGTTTGGCCCTTATAACTTGAGAACGAGGCCAATATGGGGAAAAACTTATTGGCACTGGGTGTATACACCCAACTTAGTTAAGTCAATCATGAATAATAACTAAGGCCTGACGACCTACTATTAATAAAGAAATTAAATAATTAAAAAAAGGAAGAGTATTAGGAATAACTACGTAACTTAGCAAATATTGACTCTTAATTACCCTATTTAGTCTAAGTTTCAATTAATTACAATTCATAATTACTCTATTTAGCCTAAGTTTCAGTTAATTACAATTCATAGCGTTCTCTTGCCTATTAATTATCCCTAATTACAATTCATAACCCCTCTCATGTATTTTTTTCTTTTTCTCTATTTTCTATTACTCTTTTTTTTTCTTTTTTCAATTTTTTCTTCATTTTTTCTTTTTCACTTTTTTCTTTTGTTTTTCATTTTTTTTCTTTTTCTTTTTTTTTTGCTTTTTATTTTTTCTCCTTCTTTTTCTTCTTTTTTCTCCTTTTCATTTTTCTCCTTCTTTTCATCTGTGCGAACTAGCAAATACAAATATAAGTGTGAACTATAAAATACAAATACAAATGCGAACTATAACATACAAATACAAGTGCAAACTATAAAATACAAATATAAATGTGAACGATAACATACAAATACAACTGTGAACTATCATTTGTATTTTTTAATTATTGAAATGGAACAATTGATTTTCTTTCTACGAATACTTATTTGTATTTATTGATACGAGTTGTATTTATTAATACAAATAAATACAATTTAAATTTTTGTACAAATACAATATATACAAATACATATTATATTTTTGTATTTGTAAAATCATTTATCTTATTTTTTTGTAATTGTATTTGTATCAAGTGATATTTGTTTTATTTACAAATACGAATGATAATTTTGACATACAAATATAAAATGGTACATTTGTATCAAATGATACATTACATATTTATATATTTTAGAATCAAGAAAATACAACTAATACATTTACTTGTTTGTATAAAAATACAAATGATAAATTGTACATAATCATGGCTAAATACAATATGCAATCAACTTTACAAATACAAATACAAAATAATTCTTTAAAATTAAAAAGGCATCGACAAAAATAAAATACAAATATAATCTAAATATATAAACATAATAAAATCATAATACAAATATAATCCAATATAATATCCAGTCAATTATAAAATACAAATACAAAACAGTTCTTTAAAATACAAGTGTGAATTATATAAAATATAAATGATGGTGCAAACTAACAAAATACAAATACAAGTGCAAACTATAAAATACAAATATAAATGTGAACTACAACATACAAATATAAGCGCGAACTTTAAAATGCAAATACAAATCCAGTTATATCAATGAATACAAAAATATAAATGACGGTATGACTATAAATACGATAAAAAATTGTGGTATTTACGTTATCCTCCATGACTTGTGCTTGAGTAGTGATATTTTTCAAAAATACAAAAATATAAAATAGAACCAAAAAAAATGATAAAGAAAATAAGTACAAAAAAGTTTTTAAAAAAAAAAAGAAGAAGAAAAGAAATAGAAGATAGAGATAGAAGAGAGAGAAAAACTTAAAAAATAGGAAAAAAAAAGAAAAAAGAAGAAGGAAAACACGAAAAAGAAAAAAAAATATAAAAAAAATGAAAAAGAAAAAAAATGGTAGTGTTTTGGCGAGACTAAATATGTAGTGTATTTGTATTTTTTATGAATACAGATCACTGAGTAAAAGTGAATACAGCGGTTGTGAATCGAATACAATGATAAATGGTACTGTATTTATATTTTATATGAATATAGACTATTGATAAAATAGAATACAAAGAGCGTAAATTGAATACAATATTTCTAAATGGTAATTATGCAAAATATGACTATGGAAGGTAAGTTTTACAGCAAAGTGTAGCTATTTTTTAAAGATACCCAAATTTAATAACCCAACAACATAATATTAAACAATTAAAAAAGAAAAGAAATTAAAGCTAATAACCTAATAGCATAGCACAACGAGGATTGCCGTCATGGGTTCTAAAAATTGCCGTCATGGTTTTAACATTTTTCCATTCATTCTTTTCCTAGCGTTGTGGCATATTGTGAAGTCCTAAATCAATCTTGTGCAAGGAAGAACATACAGTTCAAAGGTAGTGTTTTGATACTGCTTAAGTTGACGATGATGTCTTAGTATAATTGAAGCAACCGATGTGGGGTAGGAATTTATGTTGCTCGAACTTTTAGAAAATGTCATTGGGTGTATATCGATCAGATCCTCCAAAACTAATGTATTTTCAGAGAATCCAACATGCGAGTGCAACATCGTTTTAAATATCCCGATCAACATAGACCTCTCATTCAAGCTAAGCCTTGAGAATGGAATCACCTTTAATAGCTCAAAAATGAGACTCTAGGTACGGAGGCCGATTAATCCGACTCCGAAGGGTATACTAGATAACAGGTGGAAACATAAAAAAATTGTCCTTTAAACTTTTGGAGAAGTTGAACTAGTCTCTTTTAGTTCAGT
>NW_025850182.1:0-1711 GCF_002878395.1 Capsicum annuum
ACGTTGTATGTCATGCTTCTATATGCATTTTCCAACCTATCATGGAAAGTTTTGTATTTCATCCCGACTTTTCTAGGATTATTTTTTCAAAAAATTATGATCAAACCCTTTGGAGGGTTGCCTACGTATCATGCCAGGACATGAATCAGATCTTGCGTAGTTCGGGCAACTATATGTCGTACAAAATTCAGCCTCAAGATCCTTAAAGGTTCACGACTGTTAAGATTTATATATATTTTTTTATTTTGTAAAAACTTAGCCTCATGATTCCTAAAGACTTAGGGCTATTAAGATTTTTATGTTAAAATTAATTTTAAAAAATAAAAGGGAAAGTAAAATAAAGATAATAATATTCATGAAGATAATCATTTTTCTTCTTTTTCTTCTTCTTCTTCTTATTTTTTCAAAAATATCCTTTAATAAATTTGTGAATAAATATATTATTATTATTTTTTCAAAATCAGGGTCGTATCCCGAATAGGACTTCCTACGTATTCCACTAAAAAGTGAAAATCAGACCCTCGTAGTTCATGAAAACTCTAAAAGTATATTATTCTATATTTAAAATTTTTTTTTTATTATTTATTTTTTTATATATAAAATTTTCCTTTGAAAAATAATTCAATGAATTTGAGGATAATATAATTTTTCGCATTTTAAAGTTGCCTAAAAACCGGTCAACAATAAAATAAGCCTTCAAAATAAATGTCAAAGAGCATGTAGGATGCACATGTTGGTCACCTGTCCTAGACAGACCCGGCCCCTGTGCCGAGTCCCGTTAAGTCAAATGCATATGATACAAATAAAGCGGCACCTAATAGGGATAACCAGATTTTGAGTTTTCAATTCTTCTAAGTTTAAGCCTAATAGGAATAGGTGTCTAGAATGGCTTACCCGAGCGTACACTTGAGCTGGGGAGGGATAACTTGGTCGATAGCAGGGCAACACCGCCTTAGTTGTTGATTCGAACCCCGCCTAACATGTGTGACAATATCTTTCACCAGGTGTCTTGACACTCTGGCTATCTCAAAAAGAAGGTGGGGTGCATATGCTGCATTTCCTCTATCCTATTTCAAAGACTTAGAGGGGGTACACGAGAGAAGACAATAGCTAATACAGTTCAAATAATATCAAAGCATTAAATGAGCAACAAGTAGCACATAAAGCTAACAAATACAATATCAACAATAATTAAAGCAAGTATAAGTCTATTATAAAAATCTTGAATTCTTATTAGTCCCCAGCAGAGTCGCCAGAGATGTCACACCCCTTTTTCGCACGAAGGTCGAGGTCAAAGGGTTTTTTCAGTTAAAGTGACGATCTTGAATAGGGATTAGTTTAGTAGCAGAGTCTCCACTTGGAATTGAGTTATGGTGTTCCAAGTCACCTTTTTGAATCACTAATCAAAAGGAAATGACTCTTTGTTGGTCTGCGAAAATAGAAGACCGGGTAAGGAATTCTGTTGACCGAGGGGAAGATGTGAGGCATCCCTCGATTCTCATGGTTCTAGCACGATCGCTTTTATTAACTTATACTTAACTAAAACTATTTTGATAAATTGTGTTAAGGCCTAAATTCGCTCATTTTTATTATACCAAAACTTGTCTATTATCTTATATTAAATAAATCGATGAAAGTTTTAAAATATTTGTCAAGTTAATTTCAGAAAAATATTTACCAAGGTGTATTTTTTACATCCTTATATTTTAAA
>NW_025850183.1:0-628 GCF_002878395.1 Capsicum annuum
TGCAGTTTGGTTATGACGAAGATAGAGGGGTTTACAGAGAAGGAATGTTGTGGGTTCATAAAAAACAGAGGAAACTACCGTTATCCTAGTGTACTCAGTTCTATAAATTAACAATTCAAATTCTGAGATGAGTCATAAAGGCAGCTAGTAAGCAAGTAGAGTCATTTCTGAAGTCGAGCGAGCGCTCAGAGATTTCCAATCAAAGTCAAAATTCGCATAGAGATGAGAGTCTCTATCGTGGAGCTCGGTAGTCTTTGTTAAAAAGGCTACCAATTCTTGAACAGAAAGATGACCTAAGGCCATAGCTGACGTTCTCGTTATCGAACACGTGAGATATCCCGGCGTTAAAGCATTGATTTCTCCTTTCGTTCTTCTGTGTGAAGGTGAAGTAAGAAGAAAAAAGACATTCATTTCAAAACTATAAGGTGAGAAGAAAAGAGAAAAGAAAGAGTTTTGAAGAAAGCTACGGGAAAGTCAAATCATTTCTTTTTTATCGACGAGATATATGTGCAAAAGGAATAATTCTAGCTAAAGAGATGAGATCCCTGCACCTGACTAATGGAAGCAAGGGACCGAGTTATTCTCTATAACCATAATATAAAACAAGTAAACCTGGAAGCTTCGAAGC
>NW_025850183.1:728-1696 GCF_002878395.1 Capsicum annuum
TAGAGCAGAAGTAAGGCACGAAGCGAAGAGCTCAAGGTCAGGCAAGGCAGTCTAAGAGGCTAAGGAAGAGTTGGGGTAATGTTGTGTGTGCCAATTGAAGTCATTCTAAAAGCTCCTTCGTTTGTGTCCCAGTTGCCGATCAAGCTAATAAAGACTAAAAAAGACGAATCACTTGCTTATTCGCCAGCTTGGGTTTCGGTTGCAGATGCGATTGATTATGCCATTCTTGCTTTCGGTGGAAGAGAATGACAAAGATCTAGGCATGCACATTCATGGAGAGGCCAAGTGATGGGTTACGGTTCTGCGACAGGTGAAGTTTTGGTTGGAAATGCCTTCTTGGGTGACTCTTTCCTTTGATAGCATGCTTTATCAGTGGAAGATGTCGAATGATGGTCGACTTGTCTTTTCGATTGATTGGCTTACGGATGGAAGGTTCGAACAAGAATTCCTACGCCGAGTGTTGGGCTTTCGGGATCAAAGAATCTTAAGAATTGCCTCTCTTACTTTTATCTTTGGTTGATGAATTTAGACTGCCCCTCCATCTGAATGAAAGCCCTAGGGAATATGAAAGCTATCCACCGGATCTTGGAAGCAAGGCACACAGGCCCCTGAGCTGAGCTCCTTTCGCTTTGACCCATGAATCTTTCTATCCATTAATCTTTATCTTAACCAAAAGGAATTCTCTCTTTCTAGTCTTATTTATAACTAATACAAGAAGAATGCTGCAAGAGGTTACTAATTATGCTATTCCTTCTGTCTTCCCTCACCTCCATCTTCAACTAGAAAGCGGTTTAAGGAGTGCCCTTCGCACCTTACTTTTTCTTTTAGCCTTCGTGCCCCATTTAAAGAGGACATAAGATGACATCTTATTCTATGTCATTTGATTTCCTTAGGACTAGACTAAGCTAAACCATGTCTTTTTTCATTGGCATTGACCTACTTACTTTGACAGTTGTGATTCCGCTTTC
>NW_025850184.1:0-1172 GCF_002878395.1 Capsicum annuum
TCTTCCACCTCGTCCTCTACCTTTGGCGATTTGCCAAGGAGGATCCATACTGCATTAATTCAGAAATTGGATCAGGAATTGGATCAGCATACCATGACATATATTCGATGAGATCTTCATAAAGTGTATCTTTTGTAATAAGATCGTCAATAACTTTCCGTAATATGAGCATGTGTAAATCCATATTCAGAGGAACTGCCTTTATAAAGGTGAGTAAGAACTTTGCAGAGAAGAAGTATAGAAAGAGTTTCATTATATCTGTAAACATTAATTACTTAAGTCAATGTCAAACCAATAGATTTCGTCATCAATGAATTCATTGTGATTTTCAAAAAATTCTTCTTCTATTAAACGATGAATTAGAGTTTCTAAGATAAGAAAATGAATATCTTCATTTAAAGGAATGCATTTGATAATAGTTATTACAGTTTTTTCAGAGAGGAAATATGTGTAAAAACTCATATAAGATATTCTCTAGATAAAAAATCAGGCAAAGAATTTTCACTGCCTCTTTTATATTGTATTTCATAATCAAACGGGGCTAATTGAGCTTACCATCGCGCAAATATTAATTTAGAAGCATCATGTTTGAAGTTTTTATTTAACATAAATTTGACTGATTGAGCATCAGTACGAATTATAAATTTTTGGTTATACAAATCATCTTGGAATTTTAAAATACATTTTACAATAGTTAGCATTTCATGGGCTACCGTGGCGTATTTTTTCCGACTTTCCGTCCATTTACCAGAATAAAATCGAATCAAACATTCGGTCTGCGTATTGGGATTAACTTGTTTAAGTATTCCGCCATAGCCGATATTTGAAGCGTCAGTTTCAACGATTTTTAACCAGTTAGGGTTTGCAAGAGAAGTACAAGGAAGGGTTTGAACTCTATTTTTTATTAATTTTACTAAATCAGTATGTGCTTGAGTCCAAGGAGTTTTGTGATCCTTTTTAAGTCTATCATATAAAGGAGCTAAGTCTCTAGACAAATTCTTATAAAAAGGGGAAATATAGTTAAGACTACCGAGGAACCTTTGAAGTTGTTTTTTATCAGTAATAACATCGGGAAATGTTTTAGCAAATTCTAGAACTCGTTTTATAGGTTCAATAGAACCTTGAGAAATATTATGTCCTAAAAATCTAATGTTTGTCTGAAATAAACTTAT
>NW_025850184.1:1272-8721 GCF_002878395.1 Capsicum annuum
GTATGGGGATTAACTTGTTTAAGTATTCCGCCATAGCCGATATTTGAAGCGTCAGTTTCAACAATTTTTAACCAGTTAGGGTTTGCAAGAGAAGTACAAGGAAGGGTTTGAACTCTATTTTTTATTAATTTTACTAAATCAGTATGTGCTTGAGTCCAAGGAGTTTTGTGATCCTTTTTTAGTCTATCATATAAAGGAGCTAGGTCTCTAGACAAATTTTTATAAAAAGGGGAAATATAGTTAAGACTACTGAGGAACCTTTGAAGCTATTTTTTATCAGTAATAACATCGGGAAATTTTTTAGCAAATTCTAGAACTTGTTGTATAGGTTCAATAGAACCTTGAGAAATATTATGTCCTAAAAATCTAATGTTTGTCTGAAATAAACTTATCTTAGGTTTAGAGATAACTAAACCGTTTTGAATAATTATTTGTTTAAACGTATGTAAATGTTTAAAATGAGATTCGAGGGTTTTTGAAAATACTAAGATATCATCAATATAGACAATGATGAAGTCCATATAGGGATTAAAAATATCATTCATAATCTTTTGAAATTCGGAAGGAGCATGCTTTAAACCAAATGGCATGACATTCCATTCATACTATCCGAAAGGAACATTAAAAGCAGTTCTATAAGTATGATTTTTGTCGATTTGAATTTGCCAATATCCAGATTTTAAATCAAATTTAGAAAATATATTAGCATCATATAATCGAGAAAGTAAGTCTCTTTTATTCGGTATAGGGTATCGAATCCATTTTAAAACTTTATTCAGAGGTTTATAGTTTATAACTAGTCGAGGTATTCCTCGTTCCTTTTCAGCAGCATTATTGACATAAAAAGCAGTACAAGACCAAGGAGATTTTGAGGGTTTTATAAGACCCTTTTGTAGAAGATTATCAATTTCTGTCTTACAGAACTCTACTAATTCTGTATTCATTTGACAGGGTCGAGATTTTGTAGGAATCTTTTCTTCACTGAAGTCATCTTCATAAGGAAGAGAAACAATATACTTCTTTCGATTCCAGAAAGCATTTGGATGATCCGCGCAAATATCCAGAATCAATTGATTAGAAATCATTTTTATTTTTTCTTGGACTTTTACTTATTTTAAAGTGTCAAAGATGTTAATACTCATTAATTCTAATTGTAAGAAATTAAGCTGATTTTGTTTCATATTGATAAGGGTATTTATATCTCTGGTTACAGGATGAGTAACAAAAGGATAAGAAATTTGTTTGTCCTTGTAAGTAGCCTTAAAACCATTCGCATCAATATGAGTATACGGATAAATAGCATTTATAAATGGTGTTCCTAAAATAATAGGAGGATAAAACTGATTTTTTACTAAGAAGAAGAAATGTGGAATGCAAACTCTGTCTCGGCAGATATGAGTATTTGGCAATTTATAATTGATATCAAGAGCATGACCAGATGCAGATTTTATTATATGAGTGGTTTTTTCAAAATACCTGGTTGGGATTAATCCTTCTTGAATACAACTAACATCAGCACCACTATCAATCATAGCAATATTGGTAACAGAAAATTCCTTATTTATCAAAATAGTGCAGTTTATATGCCACTTATGAGCAGTAACAATTTGCATCATTCCCAAGAAATAATCTTTTTTCAAATCTTCTGCTGGACTAAATTTATCAATTTCAGAATTTTCAGAGCGTTCGAAATCTTTTTCTTTTCCTTTTGAAGCAAAAGATACTTCGGAAGCATCAATAATTTTTTCTTCAATTTTCAAAATTCTATGATCTGAGATCATTTGATTTTGTTTTAAAGAAATAATCTCCTTTTTCAATTGCTCAACTTCGATTTTTAAATCATTAAAGGTAGTATCTCTACCGGGGGTTTTATTTAAAGCAAGACGTCGATTTACTTCAGCTAGGGAATAAGACGTGGGAAGATTATCGAAAGAGTTATCTTTAGAAGTACTAGTATTAGCAGAAGTTTTTTGAGTAGCAAAATGAAGGATCTTTTCACGCAGTTTGTCATCAGTAACTTCTTTTAGTAATTCGAGAACATTTTCAGCAGTAAGAGTTTGAACATTTAAATCAAGATCTTCAAATTACGCTTGAAGTTTATACATCATTTCATCACAATTGCAAACATCATTATCACAGTCATTACATTTATTAATCTGATCGAGCTCACTATCAGAATTAGGTAATTCAAAATTATTTTCAGAAGTAGAATCAGATTCGGAATCAGAGGTATATAATAAATTATAGACTTGGTCATGAACTTCTTCAGAAAGTCCCAAGAACTTGAGTTTTTGTAATTTGCAGTTAGGAGCTATATGGCCATACTGGTTACACTTATAGCATTTAATTTTGGCTAAATATCTTTTTGATCGATTTGTTGTGAATCTAGTAGACTTACGGAAGGATTTTCTAGCCTCACGTTCTTCCTTGCTTCTATGTTTTCTATAGGGTTTAGAAGACTTAGAATACTTTTGGGGTTTTCGTACAAAGGGTTTATCCATACCAAATTGCTCGCAAAAGTCCCCTAATTGGGATTTTTCTCTGAGTTTATCAAGCTTAATCTGTCTAGCTAATTTCAACTCGTTACAGAGGGCTAAGCCTTCTTGAGTACAAGCCACAATAAGCTGACCATAAGTCTTTTCTGAATACTGGACTTCTCCATAAGATCCTCGAAGGGTTTTTCTAACTCTTTCAGCAAATAAGGATGGAAGGCCATCAATGAATTTAGCTTTTCAATGGTCATACTTACTTTCGGGTAAATCCATAACCCTACTAAGAAAGGTGTCTTTATACCATCTAAATTCACCTAAGTGTCTGCATTTTAACCCATTAAGCAGAGTTCTAATGTTTTCATATTGATTGGTAAATCTTCCTCCAAAATGTTCAATAATCATCAGCATAAGGGTATAGACAGCATCCGAACGTCCTTCCCGAAGAGGTCGTCCTAGATTGTCTTTTCCGGGTTGATCATTGGCGGCGTTAAAAATAGCCTCGCGTTTAGTATCATCAAGGAAATTATCCCACCAGCCTCGAAGTTGGCCAGTAAATCCCGCAACAATCATTTTACAAATTGTTTGGTCAGTACGATTGGCCCTATTTTCTGGCGAAGTAGTGGCTGTGGCAATAGTAGTATACATGGATATTCGATGAATAAGAATAGAGATTTGTCGGTCAGATAATCCGTCAATATTCCATTCATAAATGGCTTCTCCACTATAAGAAGTATTTGTCTGATTCCATTCCCTTTCCTCTATCAGAACATCTTGAGGAGTTGGGCGTGGATAATATGCAGTAGACATAAGGGGAATATCAACATACTTCTTGCCAGGTTGTTTTTTAATCATACCTTTGAGCTTATTAAGCTCGGAAGAGATTATAAGGCCAGGATTTTCAGCAGAACCAATATTCTCAGCAAAATTGGACTCAAGATTTTGTACAAAATCATCAGAAATATTAAGGGGTTGAATGTTTAAACGAGAGAATTTTTTACCTAAGAGTTTTTCTAATTGGTCTAATTGAGAAACCTTTTCAAATCCGTCTATTTCAGGAGGTCTTTGAATACAAGGTTTTGATAGAATATATTCGTCTTTATTAGTGATTTTGGAAGTAGAAGAAATGTTAGAGGAATTCATCTGAGAGCTAAGTTTGTTAACCAACTTGATTAATTCGTCAAGTTTTTTATCAAGAGAGGAAATGTGTTCGCCTAAAACCTTAACATAAAGACTTAAATAATTATTTTGGGCGATAAGGTTATTTATTTCAGAAACAGTAATTTTTCCCACATCTTCACTGACAAACTTTTGAAAAGCAGAAAAAGTCATGCCAGTATTATTGGGTAATATAAAGGAAGACTGAGGAGAGTAGAGTGCTTGAGTAATTGATCCATCAGAATTTTGATAAGATCTTTCGATTATTATGCAGACATGAAGAAAATGAATATCTTCGTTTAAAGGAATGCATTTGATAATAGTAATTATAGTTTTCTCAAAGAGGAAGTATGTGTAAAAATTCATGTTAGATATTCGCGAGATAGAAAATCTGGCAAAGAATTTTCACTACCCTTTTTATATTGTATTTCATAATCAAAAGGGGCTAATTGAGCTTGCCATCGTGCAAATATTAATTTAGAGGCATCATGTTTAAAGTCTTTGTTAAGCATAAATTTAACGGATTGAGCATCAATTATGATTATAAAATTTTGGTTATACTAATCATCTTGAAATTTTAAAACACATTTTACAATAGTTAACATTTCATGGGCTACTGTGGCGTATTTTTTCTGACTTTCAGTCCATTTGCCAGAATAAAATCGAATCAAACATTCTATTTTTGTATGGGGATTAACTTGTTTAAGTATTCCGCCATACCCAATATTAGAAGCATCAGTTTCAACGATTTTCAACCAGTTAGGATTTGCAAGAGATGTACAAGGAAGAGTTTGAACTCGATTCTTAATTAATTTTACTAAATCAGTGTGGATTTGAGTCCAAGGAGTTTTGTGATCCTTTTTTAATCTATCATACAAAGGAGCTAAATCTCTAGACAGATTTTCATAAAAAGGGAAAATATAGTTAAGACTACCGAGGAACCTTTGAAGTTGTTTTTTATCAGTAATAATATTGGGGAATTTTTTAGCAAATTCTAGAACTCGTTGTATAGGCTCAATAGAACCTTGGGAAATATTATGTCCTAAAAATCTAATATTTGTCTGGAATAAACTTATCTTTGGTTTGGAGATGACCCAAGCCATTTTGAATAATTATTTGTTTAAACGTATGCAAATGTTTAAAATGAGATTCAAGGATTTTTGAAAATACTAAAATATCATCAATATAGACAATGATAAAGTCCATATAGGGATTAAAAATATCATTCATAATTTTTTGAAATTCAGAAGGAGCATTCTTTAAGCCGAATGGTATAACAATCCATTCATACTGTCCAAAAGGGACATTAAAAGCAGTTCTATAAGTATGTTCTTTATCAATTTGAATTTGCCAATACCCAGATTTTAAATCAAATTTAGAGAATATATTAGCATCATATAATCTGGAAAGTAAGTCTTTTTTATTCGGTATAGGATATCGAATTCATTTTAAAACTTTATTCAGAGGTTTATAGTTTATAACTAATCGAGGTACTCCTCGTTCTTTTTCAACAGCATTATTGACATAAAAAGCAGTACAAGACCAAGGGGATTTTGAAGGTTTTATAAGACCCTTTTGCAGAAGACTATCAATTTCTGTCTTACAGAATTCTACTAACTCTGTATTTATTTGACAGGGTTGAGATTTTGTTGGATTTTTTTCTTCACTGAAGTCATTTTCATAAGGAAGAGAAACAATATGTTTTTTTTGGTTCCAGAAAGCATTTGGATGATCCGCACAAATATCAAGAATCAATTGATTAGAAATTATTTTTATTTTTTCTTGGGCTTTCACTAATTTTAAAGTATCAAAAATATTAATACTCATTAATTCTAATTGTAAAAAATTAATTTGCTTTTGTTTCATACTGATAAGGGCATTTATATCCCTTGTTACAGGATTAGTAACAAAAGGATAAGAGATTTGTTTATTCTTATAAGTAGCCTTAAAACCATTTACATCAATATGTATATAAGGATAAATAGCATTTATAAAAGGTGTTCCTAAGATAATAGGAGGATATAACTGATTTTTTTACTAAAAAGAAGAAATGTGGAATGCAGACTTTAGCTCGATATATATGAGTATTTGATAATTTATAGTTGATATCAAGAGTATGACCAGATGCATACTTGACTATGTGAGTAGTTTTTTCAAAATATCTGGTTGGAATTAGTCCTTCTTGAATACAACTAACATCAGCACCACTATCAATCATAGCAATATTAGTGATAGAAAATTCCTTATTTATCAGAATAGTGCAATTTATATACCATTTATGAGCAGAACTATTTGCATCATCCCCAAGAAATAATCCCTTTTTAAATCTTCTGTTGGACTAAGTTTATCAATTTCAGAATTTTCAGAGTATTCCAAATCTTTTTCTTTTCCTTTTGAAGTAATAGAAGTTTTAGGGATGTCAATAATCTTTTCTTCAATTTTTAAAATTCTATGATCGGAGATCATCTGATTTTGTTTTAAGGAGACAATTTCTTTTTTTAATTGTTCAACTTCGATTTTTAAATCATTAAAGGTAGTATCTCTACCTGGAGTTTGACTCAATGCAAGACGTCGATTAACTTCGGCTAAGGAATATGACCTGTGATAATTATCATAAGAGTTATCTTTAGAAATACTAGTGTTAGCAGAAGTTTTTTGAGTAGCAAAATTAATGATTTTTTCACGAAGTTTTTCATCATTAACTTCTTTCAGTAATTCAAGGACATTATCAGCAGTAAGAGTTTGAACATTTAAATCAAGATCTTCGAATTGCGCTTGAAGTTTATACATTATTTCATCACAATTACAAATATCATTATCACAATCATTACATTTATCAACCTTATTGAGTTCACTATCAGAATTTGATAATTCAAAATCATTTTCAGATGTAGAATCAGATTCGGAAGCATAGGTATATAACAAGTTATAAACTTGATCATGAACTTCTTCAGAAAGTCCTAAGGACTTGAATTTTTGTAATTTGCAGTTTGGAGCTATATGACCATACTGGTTGCACTTATAGCACTTAATTTTGACTAACTCTCTTTTTGATCTATTTTTCGTGAATCTGGAAGACTTACGAAAGGATTTTGTAGTTTCATGTTCTTCTTTGCTTCTATGCCTAGAAGGTTTATTTCTATAGGATTTATTAGGCTTGGAATATCTTTGGGTTTTTCGTGCTAAGGGTTTATCCATACCAAATTGTTCACAAAAGTCTCATAATTGGGATTTTTCTCTGAGTTTGTCGAGCTTAATTTGTCTGGCTAATTTTAAATCGTTGCAAAGGGCTAAGCCTTCTTGAGTACATGCTATAATAAGCTGACCATAAGTTTTTTCTGAATACTGGACTTCGCCATAAGATCCTCTAAGTGATTTTCTAACTCTTTCAGCAAATAAAGGTGGAAGGCCATCAATGAATTTAGCTTTCAAATGGTCATACTTACTTTCGGGTAAATCCATAACCCTACTAAGAAAGGTATCTTTATACCATCTAAATTCTCCTAAGTGTTTGCATTTTAAACCATTAAGAAGAGTTCTAATATTTTCATACTGATTGGTAAATCTTCCTCCAAAATGTTCAATAATTGTAAGCATAAGGCTATAGACAGCATCTGATCGTCCTGCCCGAAGTGGTTGACCTAGATTATCTTTTCCAGGTTTATCATTGGTGGCATTAAAAATAGTCTCGCGTTTATCGTCGTCTAGGAAATTATCCCACCAGCCTCGAAGTTGGCCAGTAAATTCCACAACAATCATTTTACAAATTGTTGGGTCAGTACGATTGACCCGATTCTCTGGC
>NW_025850185.1:0-1236 GCF_002878395.1 Capsicum annuum
TTGTCCAACTATATCATATGTATCGCAAAGCGGCATAGGGCCTACTTCAGATTTAAAAGAAATACTCCATATCAAAATTTCTCCAATCCCCTTATTCGATCCTGAAGGATCTATCTGTCTACCAAAAAATTTTACACATCATAACAACAAAAGATTTGCGGCGCCTAGGGTTTATTTAAGAGACAAGGGCTCCCAATAAGAAAGTTTTTCATTTCATGATTTGGACCTGAAGAATCTATCGATCTACTAACAAAATTTTATCACACGAACATGAGAACAACATTAAGAAAATCAAAGGAGCATATATACAAATACTCCATATCCCCTTATTCGATCTTGAAGGATCTATTTGTCGACCAAACAATTTTACACATACACATCATAACAACAAAAGATTAATTCGCGCCATCCAATATTTATTTAAGAGATCAAAATGGTTCCCTATAAGAAAGTTCTTCATTTCGAGATTCGAATCTACAGAATCTATCGATCTGCGTACATAATTTTATCACACAAACATGATAACAACATTAAGAAAATCAAATACAAATATACAAAAAATAACCAATCAAAAAGGGAAAACAAATCAAGTATACATACATAAAACAAGTTTATAATTTATTTTTATTTAAAACAATAAAATGAATTAATTTATTAAAATTTACCTATTATTAGAAGAATATTCATACAATTTTCCTGTAGATGAATAAACAATAGTAGCAATTTGAGCATCACATAAAATGGATAACTCATTTGCTTTTTTCACTAAACCTTGTCTCCTTTTGGAGAAAGTAACATCTCTATATTATGAGTTCTCAATTTTGTTCATCTCAATTTTTCTTCTCACCATTTTCAATATGTGAAAAAAATGAGTTATTGGTGATGAACTTATGAAAAAAAAAATGTGTTTATATAGATATATTGAATGCTTGAAGGTACGTTTTCTAAAATAAGGTATGTTTAGATTTTAGAATTTAGGTAACAAATTTAGGAATTTTCTTGCACATACTGTTTATGCCAAATCGGATTATCTGATCATGGTTAATTTAAAAATTCTAGTGTTAGTACATATCGGTTAACCATGGTTTAGAAAAGAGAATATATATGTTAAGCATGTAACGGTGTTTAGGTCAGATAGGATTATCTGTTCATGGTTAAGTTAAAAATTCTAGTGTTATTACATGTCGGTTAACCATGGTTTAGAAAAGAGAATATATATGTTAAGCATGTAACGAT
>NW_025850186.1:0-2023 GCF_002878395.1 Capsicum annuum
TGTGGTTATTTTGGGTCTTTAATTGGGGTTATTTAATGACCCCTATTAAATCTAATTGGGTTATTAAATAATTCTAATTAAATTTAATATAATTAAATTTAATTGGATTAAAAATAACTCAAATTAAATTTAATCGGATTAAAATAATCTCAATTAAGAAATGGTAACTTCGGGATTAAGATTGAATTACAATTTAAACGACTCATTTGAATTTTAACCAAATTGAATATCTATTGGTCAATTGCATCATAATTCGGCCAATTTGATTTCAATTGAGATCATATTTAATTCGTTCGCTAAATTGAATCGCAATCTGGCATGAAGCAAGTAACAAATTAACCTCGAGTTTCTTAATTTGATTAAAATCCAACAAATATTCCTCCAAATAAAATATTTTGAGAGCAAATCATATTTGAAAACCAAGATTTTATCCCTTTGAATTAATTTTCCAGTTTAATCAATACAAGTCTAATTTTGATAAAAAAAATGTTCATTTGAATAACAAAATTTATACACTCTCGTATATAAACAAATACGAAAAATGTATGATTGTTAATTAAATGAAACAATTGACTTGAATAAGCACTTTAGCTAGCATTTATTTGAATAAAATAATTGTTGAAATTTTATTTAAAAATTGAAGAAACTTGAAACTAAATTGGATTGTGGAGGGCAAAAATTAGGTGTCAACAGTTCTTACGTGGCAATGATGTGGTGCTGACACGACAATGATAAGGCACATGTGTAATGCACTCTCCATTGTGAGAATGGTATTATACTGTTAGGGTGGTATTTAATTCACTTGAAAGTTGTTTAGAGGTATCTAAATATTTGTAAAGTTAAAGTGCTAAAGTTCAGACGTATAAGATTAGGGGAGACTTTGTCTTTTCTCATTATTCTATTGTATTTCATTGCCGCCATAATGTCTTGATAATGTGGTCAATTCTAGATTACTTTTAAATTGGTTCACCTAATGGGTAGAGTTAGGGGTCATCACGGCTTAGGGGGATTTGGATCGTGACAATCACAAACTTGACGTCGTGTGCCTAAAGGAAACTTCTTCACACTAATCTAAATGTTTGCAATGAGTATGTTTTAATAGAATATATGCAATATAAGTTGCTTCTGTAACTTTACTTGACAGTGATTGAGACACAAAATTAATAATACAAGAAGGGTTTACCTTAAGAATGAAAGCAGCAGACCAATACAAGTGCTTAGCATCCAAGCGATAAAGCCATACTGCAACAATGTAGAAAATTTTACCCAAAAATTGATAGTAGAAACACTGAGCATCTAATGCAAGGAGACAACAAGTCAGACTGCCTTCAGAAAGTATGATGCTAAAGTGAATCTCGATTTTTATAGTACTGTACTGGTAAACCCATCATTAAGTTAAAAGGATGTCCACTAGTCAGACAACTATGTGATCAGAAAGAGAGGTCACTGTAAGAATATCAAGTGTCCTGTGTTTGATACCTATAAACGTGATCAACCATCAATTGTCAAATTATCAAAGCATCTTCTCTTCTCTTGTTTTACCTGACCCCTCTTAGGAATAACATAAGCTGATCTTGAACACCTATTTGGAGCTAGAGCTATAATTCAACTGTTTAAAGGTCCAGCATAGCTAAACAAGCAGAACATACCCCCTTAACTGAATTAAAAAACTTGGCTGGTACAAAAAACTTTAGTCTGGGTTTCTAGCGGCCTAAACATTCTTGTGCACCATAGAACAAAACGTTGTCCCTCACATTACAGGTGAACGCATGAAAAATTAAGATTAATATTTAGAATGCAAGAGAGAAAGAGGGAGAAGAGCCTGGACTAGTGCTGAAAACCCAGAACCTAAAGACAATCACTCTTGGAAAAGAAAAGAAGCATAGAAACCAACGTAGGTAGCATCAAAATATACGAGAGCTTTGGAAATCACAATCAACCAACATTAGAAAACTGCACAGAGACAATGATACACTTGAAAACAAGATTTCCAGGCAAATAACTGATGAAATGACAAAGTTTC
>NW_025850187.1:0-2170 GCF_002878395.1 Capsicum annuum
AAAGTAAAATCCCATTTTTCAGGAGGGTCCTGAACATAAAGTAAAATTCCATTTTTCAGAAGAATCCTTAACATTAAGTAAATTTCCATTTTTTTGGACGGTCCTGAACAAAATATAAAATTCCATTTTTCAGGAAGGTCCTGAACATAAAGTGAAATTCCTTTTTTCAGGAGGGTTCTGGACCTAAACTAAATTCCCCTTTTTCAGAAGGGTCCTAAACATAAAGTAAAAATCCAATTTTTCAGGAGGGTCCTAAAATGAAAGTAAAATCCCATTTTTAAGGAGGTTCCTAAATATAAATAGAAATCCCATTTTTCCGGAGGGTCCAGATCAGAAAGTATAATCCCATTTTTCAAGAACGTCCTTAACATAAAATGAAATCCCATTTTTCAGGAGGGCCATGAACATAAAGCGAAATCCCATTTTCCAGAATGGTCCTGAAAAAAACTTAAAATCTCACTTTTCAGGAGGGTCTTGAACATAAAGTAAAATCCCATTTTTCACGAGGGTCCAGAACATAAAGTAAATTCTCATTATTTCAGGAGGGTCCTGAAAAAGAAAGTGAAATCCCATTTTTAAGGTGGTTCCTAAATATATATTGAAATCTCATTTTTTCAGAGGGTCCTGATCAGAAAGTAAAATCCCATTTTTCTGGAAGGTCCTGAACATATAATGAAATCCCATTTTTCAGGAGGGCCATGAACATAAATTGAAATCCTATTTTTCAGGATGGTCCTGAACAAAACTTAAAATCTCATTTTTCAGGAGGGTCTTGAACATAAAGTAAAATCCCATTTTTCATGAGGGTCCTGAACATAATGTAAATTCCCATTTTTTCAGGAGGGTCCTGAATAGAAAGTAAAATCCCATTTTTCAGGAGGGTACTGAACATATAGTAAAATTCTATTTTTCAGGATGGTTCTAAACAGAAAGTAAAATCCCATTTTTCACGAAGGTTTTGAAAATAAAGTGAAATCCCATTTTTCAGGAGGGTACTGAACATATAGTAAAATTCTATTTTTCAGGAGGGTCCTGAACATAAAGTAAAATCCCATTTTTTAGGAGGGTCCTGAACATAAAATGACATCCCATTTTTCTGGAGGGTCCTGAACAAAAGGTCAAATCCCATTTTTCAGGAGGGTCCTGAATAGAAAGTAAATCCAATTTTTTAGTAGGGCCCTGAACATTAAGTGAAATCTCATTTTTCAGTAGCGCCATGAACAAAAATTTAATCCCATATTTTAGGAGGGTCTTGAACAGAAAGTAAAATCCTATTTTTCCAGAGGGTCCTGATCAGAAAGTAAAATCCCATTTTTCCGGAGGGTCCTGAACATAAAGTGAAATCCAATTTTTCAGGAGGATCCTGAACATAAAGTTAAATCCCATTTTTCAGGAGGGTCCTGAACATAAAGTAAAATCTCATTTTTTAGGTGGTTCCTGAACAGAAAGTAAAATCCTATTTTTAAAGAGGGTCCATAACATAAAGTTAAATCCCATTTTTCAGAAGGGTCCTGAACAGAAGGTAAATCCCATTTTTTATGAGGGCCATGATCATAAAGTAAAATTCAATTTTTAAGAAGGTCCCGAACAGATAGTAAAATCTCATTTTTTAGGAGGGTCCTAAACAGAAAGTAAAATCCCATTTTTTTTTTATGGTCCTAAACATAAAGTGATATCCCATTTTTCAGGAAGGTCCTGAACATAAAGTGAAATCCCATTTTTCAGGAGGGTCCTGAACATAAAGTAAAATCCTATTTTTCTGGAGGGTCCTGAACAAAAAGTAAAATCCCATTTTTTAGGTGGGTCCTGAACAGAAAGTAAAATACTATTTTTCAAGAGGGTCCTGAATATAAAGTTAAATCCCATTTTTTAGAGGGATCCTGAACAGGAAGTAGAATTTCATTTTTCAGAAGGGTCCTGAACATAAAGTGGTATCCCATTTTTCAGGAGAGTCCTAGACAGAAAGCAAAATCCCGTTTTTCAGGAGGGTGTTGAACATTAAATAAAATTTAATTTTTTTTGGATGGCCTTGAACATAAAGTGAGATCACATTTCTTAGGAGGGTCCTGAACAGAAAGTAAAATAACATTTTTCAAGAGGGTCCTGAACAAAAAGTAAAATTTCATTTTTCAGGAAGGTCCTGAACATGAAGTGAAATCCCATTTTTTAG
>NW_025850188.1:0-3904 GCF_002878395.1 Capsicum annuum
TTGGGTGATAGCATCAAAGTGCCATTCATTACTATGGATGACTTCTTCCCAAACCAGAGGCTTAGGGACAAAGACATTTGTTCTGTCTTTATTAGCCTCCATGAGAGTGGTGACACCTCTAGGACTTGTAAATCTAGCTTGAGGTGCTAGAGTTGTACCCATTAGCCGATAGTATACTCTGTATATTATCATGATTTCTCTAGTATTATCCTTACTATTTATGTTTTTTGTTTTAACATTAAGAGTTAAAACATCCATGATGGTAGGATCATTAATAGCTACTGAGAAATTAGGGTAACAATTGAAGTATACCGGGCCGTCGGCTAGGTTACTTTGAATGACGCCTAAGAGTGAGTCGTCAAAATTTAATAGACGAGCATCTCTTAGTATAGCACAGACAGGGATGTCTTAGCCTTGTCAAAAAAGTGGCTTAATAGCCACCTGAACAAGTCCAATATGCAGATAATGAAATTGACCTTTAAATCGGTCTATGTCTAGGTTATTTAAAAGTTGTATAATTTCTAAAGAATTATTGATGGCAATAGTAGACTCAGAGGTCTTAATATTATGTTTTTTGAAAAAACTAAATTTCCCAATTTGGTAAATTGTACTAAAAGACTCCTCTGGAATACTCCAGTTTTGAAGATTATTTTCAATAGTAGCAATCAGAGTTGCTTTAGAAGATAGGTTGATAGAATTTTTTGTATGAACGTTAGAATTCATGTTTTGAAAAATACTGTCTAGAGACTGACTGGGAAAAGAAAAGATCCTCATATAAGAAAGCAAAATACGATTAGCATCTATGATAAAAAGTCTTTGTTTATGATAATTTTTACGGCTATGTGTTCGCTATAAGCCTTTATAGCTGTAATAGCTTTGCCGGACGTAGAGGGAGAATCTGATCTAGGGAAGGAACTAGGTTTTGGTTCTCAAAGATGGTCATTAGGGTTGACCGAAAAGGTTTTAGGTGACTCTGGCGGAGAAACCTTTTCTGGGGGAGATATATTCCTTAGGACTTGATCCGTAAGAACGTTAAGTTCTACTTGGTCAAGACGGATTTTGAGATTTTTGATCTCACTCTTTAATGTAGAGATTTCTCCCTTAAGATCTGCAATAGAAGGTTCTGCAGGTTTGTCGAATCTAGACATAACCTGTTTCATGCTAAACAGCTGAATAACGGGTTTAGAGGGTTTCTCTTCGTGAGAAAGCATTAATCACTTGAGTTCTAGAAGATACTTATTCCGAGCCTCATCATCCTGGATATGCTCTATAATGTCGAATAGGATTTCTTTAGAATTTCCGGAAATGACATTAACTGTCTTTCTGGTGCAAATGCAGAATGTACCGTTACAGGCGCATTCTTGGCCGGATTGGGATTGATCCATTTCGTAAGCGGCGTTGATGAATTCTTCATCGCTATAGTCGTCACTAGACGAGGAATAGGAGTCTGAAGACTCAGAGGACACAGGCGAATCCTCTATTATAGAGAATAAACTTGCTCTAGTCTCTTCAGAGAGATCTAATTGGTTTATTTTCTTCTTCTTGTTAGACTTGCAATCTTTTTCCCTGTGACCTGTCTTGCCACAAGTCCAACAAGTATCTTTAGCCTTGGGGTTTTTTCGCTTGGTCTTCCTACTAGGCTTATAAGGTTCCCTTTTGAAGGGTTTCTTGCTGGAGGAAGTCTTTTTGTGAGGTTTAGAGGATTTCTTTCTATGCCTTTTGCTAGGACTGGTGAATCCATAGTCTTGGCAGAAGGTTCCTAGTTCATACTTGGAAGTACTATCTTTCTTAAGTTGTTTCTTAAGTTTAAGATCAGTGCAAAGATCTATCCCTATAGTGGTGATGAAACTAATTAAATCGCCATAGGTTAGGATGTCGTAAGGAATCTTTCCCTCGAATCTATCCTTAATTTTGGTTCGAACCTTTTCTGCAAATAGAGAAGGGAGACCACTAATGAATCGTTCTTTCCAGAAATCATTGTTGCAGTCAGGTCGGCTCATAACCTTTACTAGGAAGGTATCTTTGTACCAATGAAAGTCTGCTAAGTCTTTGCAGGTGAGATTGTTAAGGATTTCTAAGCTCCTGTCTTGGAATAATTTGGGTTCTCTTATGAAGTGCCTTGCTATGTGGTATAGGAGAGTGGCACAAGCGTCTTCATTTGCGACTTGCTCTAGCACTTCTTGGCCGTTTTCACTTTTGACTACTGTTTCTACGGCTGTGGCTCCATAGATAAGGTTCTTAATTTCATCAGTGAAGTAATTGTCCCACCAATGTTTTATCATACCAGTGAAACCTGATACGATCATAGTAGCGGCTTCCTTATCAGTGGCTCCTCTGATTTTGTAAGCCGTTATGGAAACACCCATTTTATGGAGTTTATTGTAGATTTGGTGTTCAGCCAAATCGTCAACATTCCATTCAGTTATTCCTCTACCATCATGGTTGAAGGTCGAGAGGTAAGGATTTTCCTCAAATTGAACATCTGGAGGAGAAGGTTTTTTGTAATAGTTTTTCTTAGTGGAAAAAACGATCACTGGTAAGTTTAGAAAGAGAGTTTCTAGTTGCTAGACTCAGCTTTCTCAGAAATTTTAAACATAGAAAGCTTATCATTGATTTGTTCCAGAATTTTTCCTGAAACCTTGAAGTCATCACTGAGATTAGGGAATTTTTATTTTTGGAATTCAGGAATTTTGAAGATGGGGTTGGTTATAGGATTAGGACCTGGGGTGCCCTTTTCAGGAGCGGGAGAGCCAAAAGGAAGTATTGAGTTTTTAGTTTCTCCTATTTGCTGGGAGATAGTATGAAGGACCTGATTAGTATAGTTGTTTTGTTCAACTATCCTATCGAGGTCTCTATTGATAGGGGATGATAGAGGCCTATCATGTTTCTTCTTGAAGGGTGAAGCATTGAGGACTTCATTGGAATGAGGAATTTTTATCCCTTCGAGAGGAGGAGTAACGGATTCAACTATCTTGTTACTCTGAGTATACCATTTGTTAATGATAACGTTGAGGGATTCATTTTGGTTTTCCATTCTGCTGGTGAACTCAAACCATCGAAAGAATTCTATGTCACATCGGAGTCTTTTCATATCGGCTATCCATAACCGACCGAACTCCTTTTGTTGTTCTTTGGAATAGGTACTGGTGTACCATTTCCTTTTTACGGCATCCTTCGGAAGGTACCAGTGTACTTCAAGAGCTTTTAGGTCTGGTGTGTACTCTTCGTCAATTTTGATGACGAGTAGGCTGGGGTAAGTCCTAATTTTCTGACGGGATATGGAAAGGGGAGGTTCCATATCTGAGGCTGTAAGACTGCCTGGTTCATAATGATTTTCAGGGTCTAGGGACTCATGGACCCTAGTAGATTGCTGATAATAAACTTTCGGGACGGGTCCAGAGAAGTCAACTCCTCTGACTTTGCCCTTGTCATTGTTATTTTCATTATTGTCGTCACTTCCCTCCTAGGTTTTTGAAGTGGACGCTCTGTGCGAGACAGACCGTCGAAAGGAAGAGTTTCAAGGGGTGTCGAAGCCGAGGAATTTCAAATAGAAAGAAGAGGATTAGTATAGCATATTTCCAGGAAACTAAATGGGTAGGCACTAAAGAGAGTGATATGAATGATTATAAGTTATGGTACTCGACAGCGTGAGACATAAAAATAGGGTAGGTATCTTAGTAGATAAAGAACTTAGGGAGCAGGTGGTACAGGTTAAGAGAGTTAGTGATTGGTTGATGTCTGTTAAGTTAGTCATTGGAGGGTCAACAGTGAACGTTATTAGTTCCTACACCACACAAGTAGGTTTGGATGAGATCAAAAAGGACTTTAGGTAGGTTTTGGATGAGGTAGTAAGGAGCATCCTAAGCACTGAGAAGTTTTTTGTGAGAGGGGATTTCAATGGTCA
>NW_025850189.1:0-1112 GCF_002878395.1 Capsicum annuum
GGTTATGTGGATAAATCACGATACCAGCTTGCTCCACTTGCTATTGCAAGCCAAGTCATGCAGTTTACTGTCAAATTTTATAGTTGTTTCTCTAGTTAATCCTGCGTGATCTAAATTTCAAAGATGTGGTGGTTGTCAACTTTGAGTTGTGGTTCTGCGCGTTTCAAAGTTTCTGATATACTTATTTCATATTGTTTTAGAAGTTGCTGGTCTTTCAGTACTATTTGGTACCACAGCTTTGTGGATGCTTCATCTGATATTTGCTTTCATACTCAGCTTTTTATGCTATTATGGAAGGCGTGTTTACAGTATTTCTAGGAGTACCTTTGCAAAAATTTAAAAGAAAAATTATAATTAGGAGACCTTTGAATGAATAGATTTTAGTGAGTTTCTGATTTGCTATTTGAATTATCACCAGAGAAACTTCTGCATGTTAACATGCTCTTTTATGCAGATATTCGGCTATATGAGTACATATCCTATTGCCTATCTCAGCTATCATACACCGATAAGAGCATGAGAAAGCTGATAGAGTTGCTTAAAACGTATGAACGTGCCTTATCTCAATACGCTGTGATGGAGAATTTTTGAACTATTATCAACAAGGTAAAATTTGTTGTGGCATCACAAGGCTTTAGGCTTGGACTAGTTTTTGGAAGTTAGTGGGAATTCATTTCACAGTGTTAAATCTTTATTTGCCTGTTTGAATGTCTTCAATTTGGGGAAGAAGTTTGCTAAACCTGAACTCAAATCATGCATTGAGGAGTTTGAGGAAAAGTTGAATAAGTTCCACATCGAGAGGAAGGAACATGAGCTTACTGCTTATAGACACCTAATTTTGTCCCTCCCGAAGTCCAATTTTATCCATTTTTATCTTACCTTATCACGCACCCTCACCCATGTTATTATCCCTCCTTAAAATGACAAAAATAACAACCCCTAACTAATTTTATCTTATTCTAACAACCCCTCCCTATTAAATTTTAACACCTCACATACCCTACCTCACTACCTACCTTACCTAACCCCTACCCCTACATACCCTCCCTCTCTCATGGGATACACAAAAAAAAGACTAACTGGGAGCCCACGTGATGAGTGAGGAATTTCTA
>NW_025850190.1:0-1499 GCF_002878395.1 Capsicum annuum
TGACCATAGGGCCTGTTGAGTTTGCCATAGAGTTTCAAGTATTGAATGTAGACTCCTCTTACAATCTGTTGTTGGGAAGGCCGTGGATCCACAGGGCCAAGGCGGTTGCATCTACACTGCACCAAATGATTAAGTTTGAGCATGACAGGAAAGAAGTGGTTATTCACGGTAAAGGAGATTTGCCCGCCTGCGAAGATTCTCCCTTTTCTCTTATTGAAGAAAATAACGTAGAGAAGACATTCTTCTACCAAATTTTTTGATACAGTGCCAGTGAATCTTATCCTTGAATGGCAGGCTATACCGGGACCGCAATTGTCTTCTGCTTCTATCATGATGGTGAGTGAACTTTGGAAATATGGATTTGAGCCAGGAAAGGGTTTGGGAGCGTCTCTGAATGGTATAGTTTATCCCATATGTCTGAGTGAGAGCGTGGGCACGTTTGGTCTGGGATTTGAGCCTACGGCTAAAGATCTGGAGAAAGCCAAAGAAAGGAAAAAGGAAACATGGTCACTCCCTAGCCCAATGCCATTAGTCAGTGAATTATTTGTTAAGAGAGGTGTCACGAAGCATGTGAAATTTGTAGTTAAATTGGTTAATGACTTCCAGAACCTTTTTATTGAAGTTGATATGGTCGAATCAGGAAAAGGTACCAGTATGGCAGACGTGCAATTCATAGGTCCAGCATTCCGGCTCAATAATTAGGAAGTCACTCCTCTCCCCGTCAGGAGGGAGTTTTGGTAGTTTATTTTGTTTTTCTTTCTGTTTATCCGAGTTATTTCAGGGTTGTAATTCGGATTTTAGTTTGTTTATGTTATGTTGGCATCTATGTTTAAACCCTTTTATCTTTTTATTTAATGAAATGTAATGTCCCTTTTGTTTCGTGTCTAATATATTTTGTTTTTCTTTTTTTACACAGTTCTCTTTATGTTGATTCTAATGACATGACATGCATGCGGCATTTTCAGCCTGATCTTAAAATCCAAACTAATCAAGATGTAATAAAGCAGGATAGGGAATCTGATGAAGAAAAAGCACTAGAAGAAACAAGCAAAGAGTTGGAACAGTTTGAAGACAAATCGAATTCTAATTTGAATGAGACTGAGCCAATAAATCTAGAGGATCAAGAAGATATTAGGGAAACTAAAATCAGTGCACATGCTTTTCCACAGCTAAAAGATGGAATGATTCAAGCATTAATTGATTATAAGGATGTTTTTGCATGGTCTTATGATGATATGCCTGGTTTAAGCATTGAATTAGTGGCTCACAAATTGCCAACTGATCCCGCATTCCCTCCTGTCTAACAAAAGTTGAGTAAGTTTAAAACGGATGTAAGTATTAAAATTAAAGAGGAAATCATGAAACAACTTGAAGCCAAAGTAATTCGAGTAGCTCGCTATCCCATGTGGTTATCCAATGTTGTTCCCGTACCAAAGAAAGATGGCAATATTTGAGTATGTGTTGATTACTGTGATTTGAACAGAGCAAGTCCAAAAGAT
>NW_025850190.1:1599-2982 GCF_002878395.1 Capsicum annuum
TTAAGCATTGAATTAGTGGCTCACAAATTGCCAACTGATCCCGCATTCCCTCCTGTCTAACAAAAGTTGAGTAAGTTTAAAACGGATGTAAGTATTAAAATTAAAGAGGAAATCATGAAACAACTTGAAGCCAAAGTAATTCGAGTAGCTCGCTATCCCATGTGGTTATCCAATGTTGTTCCCGTACCAAAGAAAGATGGCAAAATTCAAGTATATGTTGATTACCGTGATTTGAATAGAGCAAGTCCCAAAGATGATTTTCCACTGCCCAATATCTACATTTTGTTATACAACTGTGCTAAACATGAGGTTGCCTCTTTTGTGGATTGCTATGCCGGATATCACCAGATCATTATGGATGACGACGACGCAGAGAAGACGTTTTTTATCACACCATAGGGGACTTATTGTTATCGAGTGATGTCGTTCGATTTGAAGAATGCTGGAGCAATATACATGAGAGCCATGACCACTATATTTCATGATATGATGCATAAAGAGATTGAGGTCTATGTGGATGATGTGATTATTAAGTCAAAAAGTCAGGCCGACCATGTTAAAGATTTAAGAAAGTTCTTTGAAAGGCTTCGCAGGTATAATCTCAAACTCAACCCGGCAAAATGTGTATTTGGAGTTTCGTCTGGAAAGCTGTTGGGGTTTATAGTCAGCCGTTGGGGAATTGGATGGGATCCCTCGAAAATCAAAGCCATTCAGGATTTGCCCCCGCCCAAGAATAGAATGGAGGTGATGATTTTGCTTGGTAGACTGAACTACATTAGCAGGTTTATTGCTCAACTCACAACCACTTGTGAGCCCATATTCAAGTTGCTGAAAAAGAGTGCTGTGGTAAAATGAACTGAAGAATGTCAGGAAGCGTTCGATCGAATCAAAACATATTTGTCAAATCCGCCAGTGCTGGTACCCCCGGATCCTGGTAGGCCTTTGATCTTATATTTATCAGTCATGGATAATTCTTTCGGTTATGTCCTAGGTCAACATAATGTCACAGGCAAAAAGGAGCAGGCTATTTATTATCTTAGTAAGAAGTTCACCGCAAATGAGGCCAGGTATACTCTTCTTGAAAGGACGTGTTGTGCCTTCACTTGGGTAGCACAGAATTTGAAGCATTATCTCTCATCCTATACTACTTATCTCATCTCCCGCATGGATCCTTTAAAGTATATTTTTCAGAAGCCTACGCCAATGGGTCGATTGACAAAGTGGCAAATATTGCTTACCGAGTTTGACATTGTATATGTGACTCTGACCGCCATGAAAGTTCAAGCCTTGGCAGATCATCTTGCTGAGAATCCTATCGATGAAGAGTATGAGCCATTAAAGACATATTTTTCTAACGAAGAAGTGTCGTGTGTCGATGAAGTC
>NW_025850191.1:0-311 GCF_002878395.1 Capsicum annuum
ACAGGAAGCAATTCCTACGAGAAATTTCTCACAAGGTATGAACCCCATACCCCGTATTATGACTAGTCGTGTTCCTTATTTTTTTGATATAGTTACACCCTTACAATATGTTGAACCTTTCCTTTTTTTATCGGATTGAAATGATATTTCTTCTGGACAGCACCTAATCAGGCAAACATTTATTCATTTTTCTTAGGCAAAATGGTTCGATGGATCCCTGTACTATGTCGATTTTGTAAGTTGGACACTATTACTTACATGTTTATATATATTAAAATTTAAAAAAATAAAAAAGGTCTTTTTTTTCCTCC
>NW_025850191.1:411-1825 GCF_002878395.1 Capsicum annuum
CCATTTCCCCAGCCTCCTTCCCCAAGCCCCTCTCCCCCAGCCCATCTACCCCGCTGCCCCACCAATTCCCCAGCAACAAAGAAACCTCCATTCACAAAGAAACCAATTCACAAAATTCACTCAATTCAAGAATTTTCAACTACCCAAATCACAAAAATTTCAAAAAAAGCACAAAAAAAAAATTTACATTGAATTTCAAGTTTCTCGAATTATTCAAATCACAAAAAAATTAAAGAAAACAAAGATATTGAGTCTTTACATTGAATTTCAAGTTTCTTGAATCATCCAAATCAAAAAATTCTCCAAAAATCTCTTATTTCCATACTTATTAAATTTTTCGGCCCTCACTTTTTATTTTTTTCGTAGAGCAAGAAGAATAAGAAGATGAAGATGATAAAGAAAAAGAACAATGAGAAGAGGAGGAAGAAGAATAAGAAAAAAAATAAGAAGAAAAATAGAGTAAGAAAGAACGGGAAGAAGAAAGAAAAGGAGGAAGAGAGAGCAGGGGGGGTTTGTTTATTTATTTATTTTAATATTTAATATTTTTTATATATAAAAATGGCGTGGTAGATGTGGTATCAGACATGGCGCGAGTGTGTTACATTCACCAAAAAAGTGTTTAAAATGTTGCTTTTTAATGGGTTCAGGGGTCCAGCTGATAAATATGTAAGTAGAAGTGTCCAACTTACAAAACTGACATAGTACAGAGGTCCATCAAACCATTTTGCCCTTTTTTTAAGAATAACTTACACAAATTTTAAACTTTTAGTGGGTTCTAATACTTTTTATTATAATTTTGTTAGGTTATAAGATATCCCGAATTTTGATTTTTGTGATACATATTTTTAGTCTTGATACATATGCATTGTAATACATTTGTAACTAAGTGGTTAGTTAAATAATAAAGTAACTAATTTTCAATTATTACGGAGAGTAAATTATGAGCAAATCGTGGCATAAATAAATCTAATTTCAGATGTATCATAATGATACATTTGGTAAAATTATTCAATACTCATTCAAAATTCGATCTCACCAATCAATAGTATACATACATCAAATATATGTTAAATGTATCAAATATTTTATAAATGAATCAAAAGTATAAATCATTATCAAAAAATATCTGTCATATGTATCACCAGTATTCTGACAATAAATGAATCACTCATATCTATCATCAATACACGGACAGTAAATGTATCACTCATATGTATCACCGTTTACAGTACAAAAATGTATCGAGAAATTAGCAATATTATATATGTATTAAATGCATTAACCAAAAATATATGTATCAACGCCAAATTCAATATCTAATTCTGTGGACCAT
Source organism: Capsicum annuum (assembly GCF_002878395.1). Taxonomy (NCBI): domain Eukaryota; kingdom Viridiplantae; phylum Streptophyta; class Magnoliopsida; order Solanales; family Solanaceae; genus Capsicum; species Capsicum annuum. The sequence continues at coordinate 1,745 of NW_025850191.1, forward strand.
TAGAGTGGTCATCGTCATTATCATGGTTCTGTCAAAAACTATGAGATTTTTTAGTTTCTACAGTATGAAGATTCTTCAAAA
>NW_025850192.1:0-13364 GCF_002878395.1 Capsicum annuum
TTACTGCAGCCTCTTGTGATGATCAGGCAAAAGTTGATCAACTTTCAGTTCCTTTTATATCTACAAAGAAGAAGGAAAAAATTTATATCACAGAAAGAAAATTATTCATCTGTTGCATCAGATTTAAAGTCTGTTGCATTAGATGTGAAGTCTGTCACGTTAGATGTGGAGTTTGATGCAACAGATATGGAGTCTGTTGGAATACATAGCAGCCTTGCTGGTGGTTTGATTTGTTCCAACAGTTGTTCCGTTTGTTGCAATATCAACAATAGCATAAACTACAAACAACAAATAAAAAACATCAATAATAAAAAAAAAAAACATTTGTTCCAACAACATCATCAACAACAAAGAAGCATACATCCTATGTTCCAACAGCATCAACAACCAGGAACGGACCCAAATGGAGTCCTCCGGGTGCGCGAGCACAGACTGAACTCGTATCGAACTTTATATATGTATATGGAAATTAAGAAAAAACGTATATAATCTAATCAATGAGCACTCATAGTAAGAGTTGTTTGGTTAGCCTAGTTGTTGTTTATGGGTGCTTAAGGCTATTTATTTCTTTTGGTCTTGAGTTCAATTCTCACTCATCTCATATTTTTTTAATTTTGGTAACTAACTCTTCTCTCTTATTCACTTTAAACTTTCTTTTATTTTTTCTCCCTTACTCCTTGTGTTGATTATTCGGACTCCACTATTTTTAAGCTAAGAAGCACCCACCGTCTAAAAAATCTGGATCCGCCACTGTCAACAACACCACACCACAAGTTCCAACAATGCCAACCCCACCAACAACATCAATAACAACATCAACAACAAAGAAACAAACAAAATACATAAAAAAATGATACTACCAACAAGACTTTTAAACTTCTCCCAACAGATGACTTTTTTTTGCATCTTGTAATAAAAATTCTCTGTTCATTTATTCAATAATTAAAAGTTCCTTCAAAAATTTTAAATAAATATGATATGGAAAAATGGTAATTAAATAAAAAAAGATGTAAATAACTTGCAAGAAGAAGACGAGAATGAAAGAGCAATAGTGAATCATACCGTAATATCAAAAGAGGGTCAAAACAGCAATTTCAGTTGAGGAATCTAAGATATAGATATGGATCGATTTAGATCTGAAAGAAAATTTATGAGAAAGAGGAGAGAATAAAAGGTTGTGATAACCCTAAAGAGGATAGAAAGATAAAAGATGAGAGACGAATAAAATAAATTTAGGGCTGAAGGAGAGATGAGATAATTCTAATTTCTAGATGTACTACCCTTAATATTAAATGACTAAACAAAGTGTATTTATTCAAATGTATATTTTCAAAGCATAATTAATAAGGTTAATTTGGTAGTAAAATAAACCCCTAATTAATATTTTCTTAATGGGTGTGCCATGTCAATAGGGGTAAACTGTAATATAATATGAAACGGAAGAAGTATTAGGGGTTTCAATATTCATTAATTGATATTCACTAATAATTTGAGGGGCACGAGAAAGAAAATGGGTGACATTGAAAAGATAGGACAAGACTACTCAATGAGATTTTTGAGTTATCCAAGAAATATTTTTTACCGCCTTTAGTAGTAGTACTACTTTATCTACTCGGACAGAAGCTTTCTTTAAAATTACAAAAAAAATAAAAGATGGTCAAACAGATTTGTCGTCTGTTGCAACAGATAAAAATATCTGTTTGAAAAATCCCAACAGCTCAGTCATCTGTGACAACAAATGGAAATGTCCATGTGATAACTAAATCAGAAATGTCATCTGTTACAACAGATATCAATATCTGTTTGAAAATTTCCAACAGCTCAGTCATCTGTCATAACAAATGCAAATGTCTATTTGATAATTAAATCAGATATGTCATCTGTTGTAACAGATATTGTTATCTATTTGAAATTCTCCAACAGCTTAGTCGTTTGTTGCAACAGATTTCATTGCAATTGATTTTGGTGGAACTAGGGATGAAAGGATAATCTCCTCATTAACTTAATGTTAAGATTAATAATAGTACCTACATCGATCTAGGTGGAACGAGGGATGAATGAATGAGCTCACAGGGACAACTACAGATCCAATTGAGTCATTGTATTTTCATGGTATTAGTATTGCGTTCATCTCGACTTGAGTCGTTGATCGATCACTCTGAGTTGAAATGAGTTCTCATTAACTTAATATTAAGATTAATAATAGTACCTACATCGATCTAGGTGGAACTAGGGATGAATGAATGAGCTTAAAGGGTCAACTAAAACTTCAATAGAGTCTTTTGGCAATTGCATGATGAGGCGGTACTGCGTTCCTCCCGACAAAAGTCATTGATCGATCACTGTGAGCCAAACCGATTCTTACTACCATATATGTTCAACTAATACCTTAATTGAATAATCTGGTACTAGGGGTGAGTTCTCCTGGGGTCAACTATAAATTTAAGTGAGTTTTTTGGCAATTGCATGATGAGACGGTACTGCGTTCCTCCCGACAAGAGTCGTCGATCGATCACTCTGAGTCGAACTGATTCTTACTACCTCAAATGTTCAACTAATACCTTAATTGATTAATATAGGACTAGGAGTGAATTCTCACAATGTCAACTACAATAGATGACAGCCTCTATTTGATAATTTACAACAGATGGGTAATCTATTGCGACATTGACTTAAACCATTTGATAATTTACAACAGATGGGTAATATGTCACAATAGATGAATTAATCTGTTTGATAGTTTACAATTGATTTGTGATTTGTTGCAATAAATGACGTAATTTGTTTGATAGTTTACAACAGATGCGTAATATGTTGCAACAAATTACCTAATTTGTTTGATTTGATCCAACAGAAAAGACATTTATTGCAACAGGTTGAACATTTGTTTATATATAATTCAATTGAGTTCATATATTAGACTAATACCTTAATTGAATGTGAGTTCTCATAGGGTTAACTTAAACTTCAATTGAGTCTTTTGGCAATTGCATGATGAGACGGTACTGCGTTTCTCCCGACCAGAGTCGTCTATCGATCACTCTGAGCCGAACCGATTCTTACTACCTCATATGTTAGAATAATACCTTAATTGATCAATCTAGGACTAAGTACTAATACCTTAATTGAATAATCTGGGACTAGAGGTGAGTTCTCATAAGGTCAACTATCGATTAATCTAATACTAGGGGTGAGTTCTCATAGGGTCAGCCACAACAGATGTCAGCGCCTATTTGATAATTTACAACATATGCGTAATCTGTTGTGACATATAACAATCCATTTGATAATTTACAACAGATGGGTAATCTATCACAACAGATAACTTAATCTGTTTGATAATTTACAACAGATTCGTAATCTGTTGTTACCTAATTCGATTGATAATTTACAACAGATGAGAAATCTGATGCAACATATTGAACATTTATTTTTTACAATTTCAATTGAGTTCATATGTTAGACTAATAGTACCTAAATTGATTAATCTAGGACCAGGGGTGAGTTTTCATAGGGTCAACTAGAGTACTCGATCAACTACAACTTCAATTACTTTTATACAATTTCAATTGAATTTACCCTTTTGGCAATTGCATGATGAGAGGGTTAAAAATTATGCATATATTTTATGATTTTTTAAAAATAATTAAGATCAATTCGGACCAAATTAATATTTTTAAAACTTGTCATTCTTTTCCAAAATACTAATCAACCCATATAAAATGTTTCATTATTTCAAATCTCTAGGTCTCTCTCTTTCTCTTCCATTGTCACTCAACAATACAGTAAAGACAATAACTACTCAATAAATTTGCTCAACCCTCTACAACAGATTATTTTTATTCTTATTTACGACCACATAGGTCTTATTTTTTACTTCATTCTTACTTGTACAGTCATTTTCTTTGTCTTCGTAGGCAACAAAGTTCGAGAAGAGCTCTATATTTATTATTTTTTTTCTAAAAAAATAAGGGCTTTTAAGTTAATGATGAAAAATAAAACTTTTAGTTATATTATCTTCGAGAATGGGTTTACAATTTTGAGTTTTGATGGTAAAATCGTAGGAAGAACTCAAGAAATCTCTAGTTTCCATCGCAATGTTCCGTTGACTGTCGTAGTATTGTTGGATGGTGTTTGTGGTGTTTGTGGTGGTGGTGGTGGTCGTCGTCGTCGTCATGGTGGCACTGGTGGTGGAATTGGTTGGTGGTGTTTGTGGTGGCTGTTGGTGGTGTCGGTATTCGTGGTGTTTGTTTGTTAGCATTGGTTGGTGGTGTTTGTGGTGATGGCAATTGATGTGTTGGTATTCATGGTATTTGTAATGTATTTTTTAAAATTTATGCATACATCAATTGTAATGTAATGTTTGTTTTTCTTTCTTTGTAGGTAAAATATTTCTCCCAAAAGAAAAGAAAGTGAAAGTGGACCAATGTCTAACCACCCAAAGAAAAGGCTACAGTACAGAGGGATTCGGAGGAGCTTCCTGAACAATCTCAGTCAGGGAAAAGTAAAGCTAAGGAGAGATGTGAAAACATTGTTGAGGGAGATGGACCAGGGTTTGTAGATGGTGATGAAGAAAATGAAAGTGAGAAAGAGAAGGAATTGGAGAGTGAGAAAGAAAAAGAGGATGATCATCAACTTGATGATAATGGATAACCAATGGGGCATGAATTAATATCGGCATACCAGCATGATCCTGTCAAAACTTTTAGTATTGACAGGTTTCAAGTTGCGATGCTGATAAATGACCCAGAAGCAAAACAACTAACTGATCAAATTGTACTTAAATGTCAGATTGGGAAAAATTTTGAACATTTTATGAAAATTATAAAGAACAAAAACATAGGCGAACTTTTTAAGAAGAGCTGCTTTGGACGCTTTTTTGAGCTGCTTGAGGATCCCTCTGCCCGTATCCGTTTCTCTATGACGATGATATATAGTCTTCTCAAGCACAGGATCAAGTACGTGGGGAATGATAAAGATCCGGAGGAGGGGAGCAAAAAAAAGATGGATGAAATCTGGATCAACTACTGTGGCATGTCTGTTTTGGCTTGCAAGAGTTTGCCATAGTGACGGGCTTGCGATGCCATCTTCCAGAAGGACCACCACCCCACAAAAGATCCAAGGCAAGAAAATGCAAGGAAAAAATAGATGGGTTGTTTGACATTGCTCGACGTGGCTACAAAGTATCGAATTTGTTGATAGATCTCGAGGATAAAACCATACCAGAGCAGTACAGGGAGCAATTATGCTTAGTTTGGTTTGCCCATTCGGTTATATTGGCAAGAGACGTCAACAAGGTCATAGAAGATGATTTGTTGGCTTGTGCTGAGGATTTTGATAAATTCAACAATTATCTCTGGGGATATGACTGCTTTTACTTGACTGTCCAATATTTACTAACAAATCTATCCTCAGGGACGACCACATTATACAGCTTTCCTTGGGCTTTCATGGTAAAATTAATCACTAATTTTACTCATCCATTAATTTATATTGAATATAGTTATTATGACTTTTTTTGCTTGCTTTCTGTTTACATTTTTTAGGCTTGGGCATTTGAAGCCATTCCTCCCCTCCAAAAGCAGTTAATGGATTACCCGGATGAAGTTTCTCATCCAAGGATGGTTAGGTGGTTGGCTACAAAGAGCAATACCAATATTAAGGAGGCTGATCTCTTTAACCCTTTGGATGATGCAGTACGTCTTCTTTACGTAAAATAATTTTACTTAAAGAAAGATATTAAACAGATGTTATATTTGGTGCAACAGATGTTATATCTGATGCACCAAATGGGACATCTGTTGCGACAGGGTATATCTTACATCAGATTACCCAACTGTTGCTTTGATTCTCTGAACCCAGCTCCTAACAGATTAACCATCTACTATAAATTATGCAACAGATGTGTAATCTGATAACATATTATTCATCTGTTGCGATGTACAGATTATCTATTGCATAACAGATTACCCGTTTTGTGCAACTATTGCAACAGATAATTGATATTTTGCATCAGATTATCCATGTGTTGCTCTGTTTCTCTGAACCAGACTCAAATAGATTTTAACCATATACTGCAAACTGTGCAATAGATGGGTCTTTTTTTAAATGTAACCCAACTGTGAAAATTATTATATTATATGATTTAAATGCATCTGTCTTTTTTTTATAGGTTGTACATCCATGGATCGTGCCCACTGAGGAGTTGGTGATGACTTCTTATATTACTCTAAGTCATGTTTATACTATAGCAAACCCAATAGTGGAGTTAATAAAAAAGAAATTGGTTGGAGCAACAACCATAAGAAGAGCAGTTAGGTAAGGTCAGCCTAATGTTGAGGCTCTTCATGACCAACCTTTTACTAAGGCAGATCTGGGTGCTTCTTCTGGTGGAGTTGTTGGTGTTAGTGGCAAGCATGTTGATACTGCTACCTCTCGTGATGATGAGTATGTTGATGCTTAAGAAAGAATAAATATGTTTGAAAACACCCCTTTTCGCCCTTAGACAGGTCCCTCTCACCCCTCTTCACCCTCGTATTCTCATTGCGAATGTGAAAAGTGCAAGGACAGATAGGATAAATGCTTTGAAAAAGTAGAGGCTATCTCTAAAGCTATCAAGAAATTCAAATCCAAAAGGTTTTTCATACCATCCAAAAAGGTGAGGGAGCCACACACTCCTACAGTGTTGGTTAGGAGAAAGAAAAGAGCAATTAACGGCGTACTCTCCGGTCGAAAATCAAAAGAAATTGCAATTCCTCCCTCTCCAAAAGCTGTTGAAGTTCAGGGGCCAGTCAAGAAGGTGGACATATACGCGGAACTTGGTGCCAAAGAGAAGAGGGATCTGCGACAGGCCAAGAATGCCAAGCCAGGTGCACCAGATTACCCCAGGCCTCCCTTTTCCCCCCAAGACTTCCAGACTATGACTGATATGCGTTTTCCGTATGAGGACAAGGCAAGTATACTTTTCCCAACCTAGCCATTTAAATATACCTCATGAATAAGAAACTACGCAACAGATTTTACATTTATTGCAACAGCTGGGTATACTGATGCAACTGGTAGTGGTTCTGTTACAACTTATTATCCATCTGTTACATAAGCTGTATTGGATTATTGGTTCAGAGAACCCTATGCAACAGATGGACCATCCATTGCATTTTTACAATTACTAATCTATTTAAAAATTGACTTCTTATCTCACAGCATATTGACATAATTCTCTGCCTTATGAGGAAAAGGCAATTAACCTATTGGGAAGCTTATGACGTTGTCGATAGAATAATGGACCTCGACTTCTGCAAGAAGTTCAAGGAAAGGTATGATCAACTCAATGGGAAGGCGCTAGCCCTTGGCGTGGGACTTGATTTCCTAGTTCCTACGTTGGTCTTAGATGAAGAAATGATAAAATATGTTGGAGAGGAGAGGCCAAATCCACACGGCAAGAGCTGGACCGAGGCAAAGAGGATTCTTGCAGTTATTAGCGTAAATGACATGCATTATCGAGCTGTTGAGATACTACTCGAGGAGGGAAAGATCAATGTTTATAACTCCAACGTACTCTCATCGATGATTTCGATATTTTTCTCCTCGTGGAGCCACTGATGGTGTTGTTTTCCATCTTGTTGAGGGAGAGTAAACTAATAAATAATTTGCCAAAGAAAGTGTTAATGAAGAAATCATGGGATTTTGAAGGTTGAAACAAGGGAATGATCCTTCCAAAAGATGATACCGCTAAAGCGAGCGGCTCGCACGCTCTTGCATACATCGAATATTTGCTGACTGGCACAGAAACGGCCAAGCAAATAACTTTTCTGTGCGACAATATTTTGGCAAACCTGCAAGAGGTTTGGGCTTATGGGGTACTAACTGGAGGCTTGAAGCCTGTGTATATAGAAGAACCTATGAAATAGAAATTTTTAATTTCAAGTCATCCTTCACTTTATTACATGTACATATAGTGGTAATAATTTTTTTCTGATGAAAGTTGTGTTTTTTATAATGCAATAGATTGTCAATCTGTTGTAAAATATATTTAATCTGTTCTGGTAGATAGTTTATCTATTGCAATATGTTGGTCATCTATTGCATTACGCCGATGTTATTTCTATGAATAATCTAATAATCTAAGTCTAATCTGTTGCAACAGTGGGAAGACCTGTTTGATAATTTCCAACAAATGACCTAGATTTTAAAACATATGCCTAAATCTTTTTTATATTTTCCAACAGTTACGCTTCAATATCCATGTGCTCGACAACATCAAACCAGTAGCAAATACACACACCACCATGAAAATTTTAGCAATTAGACTTGAATATCCATATGCCCAACAACACCAACCCAGTAGAAATAACGGCAACAATGTAGCATCTTCTTGCTCGATTTTGTTTCTCTTCAGAAGCCTTGTCTTTGTTCAACAAACTCCAGATTACACGTTTTGCTTGTGAAGGGTGTCATTCTTCATACCAATCATTGTAATCGCATCCATCCAATTTCTATAAAAAAAAAATAGAATAAAATTACAAAATAATTACAAGTCAATAATTAATCAACTAATTAAATAAAAAAAATATTACCTTTGAAATCTTACAAGTAAAAAACCTACGACCCGGATTTTGTTGAATCCAAGAAGTCTTTAACAGAGCTTCTTGACCGCACTTACAATATTGAAAATCTTTATCACAAAAAATAGTGGAAGATGCGCTCGACATTATCAAGCTCATTTGGAAAAAATGAAAGACATAATTTGAAGAATTTGGATAGATAAAAGAAGATGATGATGAAGAAGAAGATTTGAAAATTTAGGGTTAAATTTTAGGAGGAAGATGAATATATAAGACAATGGGGAAAGGGGGAAATGACCGTTGGGGGCTATGTGACGGTGATGGCAAGTCAGCAAAATATGTCAAATTGACACATTTGATGCCTATTTTATTTTACGTGTTTAAAATGAACACTGTCTACTTGATGCCTATTTTATTTTGGGTGTTTGAACTGAACACCGCCGATGGGTTCTGACGTTTTTATTCCAATTCAATTTACTTTAACCTTTTTACACATAGTGACAATTTTTTATGTCCAACGAAAGTTGAACTTTTATAATGCAACAGATTCTCCATCCGTTGTAACAGTTATTCTACCTGTTCTGACATATAGTTTATCTATTGCAATAGGTTGGTTATCTGTTGTATTATCTTGATGTTTTTATCTAAGTCCATCTGTTGCAACAGTGGAAAGACCTGTTTGATAAATACCAACAGATTACCTACCTGTTGCAACATATGTCTAAATCTGTTTGATTTTTCCAATAGATGTGTTCTGTTGCAACAGATACATTATCTATTGCAGTAATTGAATCTAGTATTCCTTTTCAATTAATAATTTCAAATCTAAGGAATAAATAAAATTCATAGACAAAATAAAATAAATTAAAGTCTTCATAAATTAGCTGAAATAAGTCAACGAATAAATGAAATGTAAAAAAATTGTTATGGATACAGATCTCAATAAATACATCAACAACAATTTAAGTATACTGCCAAAGATTACTTTGACAGGATCAAGCTATAAATATCTACTCAGTATGGATAAGTTGTTCTTCATCCGGTGCTATGGAATACATTTTCGCTCGTCATGGATCTTTATTGTCGCTTACGTACGGTTTTTGCGCTTTCTATTCTCCATATTTCCATAAAAAGAGTAGCATATTGTCAATGTTGTTCAACAGTAGCTTCTTCTACATCCATCTGGAAAGCCAGAATTGATCAATTCTAATTACGGAGATACAATAAAACGAAAAAGGATAACTTATCTCTTCTAGCAAATCAAATAGGTCTTCTTCCCATTTTAAATTATCCCAAACAGATTATATTTCTATTGCAATAATGAATCAAATGTTGGGATAAATTTCTACATGAGGAAGACCCTGTATGATAATTTTCAACAGATGAACCATCCATTGCAATATATGAATCATCTGTTGTAGCATATAGGTCATCTGTTGGTAAAAATAAAAGCGGTACAAAGAGCTGTTTAATTTTCTAAAATAGACAAGACATATGTTGCACCAAATACTTTATCTGGTGCAACAGGTTAGTCAACTGTTGCAACAAATGTAAATATAATTTTTAGCAGATGTGTCATCTGTTGAAACAGATATGTATCTATTTGTTTTGTCAGTTGAAAGACATATATATTCACCTTCTTCAGCTCGTGGATATTGTACGTTGAGCAGTCCAACACACAGACGAGGAGTTGTAATTTTGCTTTTTTGGATGCTTGATAATGCCCTAGAAATCACTCTCCATCTTATCTTAGCCCTAATCTCTAGTGGAGTGGATGAAAATAAAATCCTCTTTGATGGAATGAGAATCCTCTTAGATTTCAATTCCTTTACAGAAGCAGTTAATGCATTAATAGCATTAATCACTATATCATGTTTCACCCTACAGTCTTGATATTTGTATGCAGAACATTCACTGGGAGAGGCAAAATTTGTATAACCAGTATGATCATACTCATAATGATTTGCTTTAAATACTGTAAGAGGAGCATCATTAACAACAACAGCAGTACCATTACCACCACCAACAGCTCCATCACCACTAAGACCATCAAAAATAACAAGCCCACCCTCCAAAATTATTTTTCTGGTAATGGTTGTTGCTCCAAACAATTCTATTTTTATTCTGTCGATGACCTTAGGGTCTGATAAAGTTCGCACAGATCGTAAAGTAAGAAAAATGACATCTCCAACTCTCGATTGGTCAAAACTAGCGACAGATGCGCAATCTAACATAAATCATTAGATATATTAGAATGATGATTAGATCATTCAAAAAGATCATTAATTAAAAGAAAAAATTAATTATAATTATACTTACTGCATCCTTCGGGGAGTTGAAGAAATCAAGAAATTTTATATTTTTATCAGTTTTGGTCGACAACCATCTCAAGATTCTTGGACAGAAAACTCCTTCCTGGTAGTTCACTTGTTGTCTCAAATAAGGAATGGATTCAAACGCCCAAGCCTATAAAATAACGCCAATAAATCAAAATCATTATTGAGTGAAAAAAATGAATGATATCATAATAGAAGAAAAAAACATTTATCATGAAAGCCCATGGGAAGCCATATAAGTTGACTGTCTTTGGCGCTAATGGAGTCAACAAATATTTGACAGTTATTTTGAAGCTTTCATACCCTCAAGGATGGCTGTTAAAAGCCTTAAGATCCTCGAAGAGCTTTATTAAAATCGAGGCTTATGTTGTTGTTAACGTCTCTCGCTCAAAGAATATTATGTAAAAATCAAACCAAGCACAATGATTGCCTGTGCTTCTTTGAAAGTCCTTTACCTTTCAATGCTTCTATTAAATTTTTGTTTTTGAAACTTGGACCAACAATGGACACTAGGTCATCACGATCACACGGCTTGCCTTTGCCTTTTCGGGGTGTGCAGGGTGCTTTTTTTTTGTTAGAATAGGTATAAATTGAGAAGGAGGATAGCATTTTAGTCTAGTAACTATGGCAAACTCCTTCCAACCAAAATAAATAGGCATGCCACAGTAATTTATCCACACCTCATCCATCTTATCTTTATTTTCATACATAAACCTACGCTTGAGAAGTTCATATACCATTTTCATTTGGAAACGAGCGTTGTTGTCCTCCGGCAAATCAAGATACTTTCCAAAGCAGTTGTCCCAGAAATAAGCATCCAATTTTTGTTCTCAAAGTATTTTTCTGAAGGCATCGAAAGATTTTCCCATGGCTGACTTAACCATAAAATCACCCGTTAAATCTGCGGCACCATCGCACTGCATTTTCATAGGATAACGATCAATGTTGAAGGCTTTGACCAACTCTTCGGTGGAAGGGATATAGTATTTGCATCATCTCTTTTGAAACATTCTTCTTCTCCGTGTTCATCATATTTTGCTCCCGATTGAGATAACGCTTGTAAAGCAAGCTTATAGAGTTGTGGATGTAGCCTAGCTTCTTCACTTGTTCCTTTACTTAGACTTGATTTGGTTTCTGTTCTTTTGGGAATCATATTATCTAAAATTAACAGGAATATAAAAAAATATATTATAGTTGATTAATGCATCGTTAAAAAAGGATAACAGTAAATCAAACAAGCAAAATAGTAAAATAACAGTTGCAACAGATCATTGATCTGTTGCACTAGGTATTATATCTATTGCAGCATAGAACCAAACTATTATTGCGGATGAGTAATCTATTGCAATAATACAAAACATATCACTCATTTTTTAAGACAGATAAATCGTCTGTGCAACAGATCACACATTATTGCGAATTATAAGTTATCCATTGGGATAGTTAAATAATCTGTTGCAACGGATGAGTAATATGTTGTGATAATACAAAAAAATCACTCATCTGTTGAGAAGATGAATGGTTTGTGCAATAGATCACACATCTATCGCAACATCATCTGTTGCAACATGTGAGTGATCTGTTGGAATAGGTAAATAACCTGTAGCAATAACTGAGTAATCTATTGCGATAATACAAAACAAATCACTCATCTGTTGAGAAAGATAAATGGTCTGTACAACAGATCACACATCTGTTGTGACATTATCTATTGCAACATATGAGTGATCTGTTGGAACAGTTAAATAATTCGTAGCAACGGATGAGTAATTTGTTGCGATAATACAAAATATATCACTCATCTGTTGAGAAAGATAAATGATTTATGCAACAGATCACACATCTGTTGCAATATATAAGTGATCTATCATAGTAGTTAACTAACCTATAGCAACGGCTGAGTAATCTGTTGTGACAATACAAAATATATCACTCATCTGTTGAGAAAGATGAATGGTCTATTAAAGTCATATTTAAAAAAGTTTTTTCAAAAATCTAAAAAAATAAATCAAAAAGATATGGCCAAACACAACTCCAACTTCATCTTCAACTCCAACTCCAACTCCGAAAAAAATTTATGGCCAAACAGCTACTTAGTCTTTAAAATCGCGTGTTTGTATCTATACATGCCGCAATTTCCGATAAGGAAACTACTAGTACTATCATTTAATTTGCTGATTTTCTTCATTTCTTATTTGAAGGGACGGAGCTATAGTACTCCCTCCGTCCCAAATTTTCTAATTTGATTTCTCATTTTATTTGCCTTTTTTCATTAATCAAGAAGAGATATTTTTTTCCATGTTTTACCCTTTGCATTAATTACTTTTTCTTCAAATTAAAATATAAACATCATTTAAAAGGGGTGTTATGGTAAACTAAGCATGTTATTAATTATTTTTTTTAATCAATGTGTCATATCAATTTAGGACGGGTAATTTGAGATGGAGGGAGTATTTCATTAAGA
>NW_025850193.1:0-2190 GCF_002878395.1 Capsicum annuum
CATCCCGCATCGCCAGTTCTGCTTACCAAAAATGGCCCACTTGGAGAATGCAGCCCAAATCGGGCGGTGAATTCCGTCCAAGGCTAAATACGGGCGAGAGACCGATAGCGAACAAGTACCGCGAGGGAAAGATGAAAAGGACTTTGAAAAGAGAGTCAAAGAGTGCTGGAAATTGTCGGGAGGGAAGCGGATGGGGGCCGGCGATGCGCCCCGGTCGGATGTGGAACGGCGACGAGCCAGTCCGCCGATCGACTCGGGGCGTGGACCAGCGTGGATTGGGGGGGCGGCCAAAGCCCACGCTCTCGATACGCTCGCGGAACGCCGTCTCCTCGATTGTGGCAGGCAGCGCGCGCCTCCGGCGTGCTTCGGCAGGAGGGTCCTGAATAGAAAGTAAATCCAATTTTTTAGTAGGGCCCTGAACATTAAGTGAAATCTCATTTTTCAGTAGCGCCATAAACAAAAATTTAATCCCATATTTAAGGAGGGTCTTGAACAGAAAGTAAAATCCGATTTTTCCAGAGGGTCCTGATCAGAAAGTAAAATCCCATTTTTCCGGAGGGTCCTGAACATAAAGTGAAATCTAATTTTTCAGGAGAATCCTGAACATAAAGTGAAATCCCATTTTTCAGGAGGGTCCTGAACATAAAGTAAAATCTCATTTTTTAGGTGGGTCCTGAATAGAAAGTAAAATCCTATTTTTAAAGAGGGTCCTGAACATAAAGTTAAATCCCATTTTTCAGAAGGGTCCTGAACAGAAGGTAAATCCCATTTTTTATGAGGGTCCTGATCATAAAGTAAAATTCAATTTTTTAAGAAGGTCCCGAACAGATAGTAAAATCTCATTTTTTAGGAGGGTCCTAAACAGAAAGTAAAATCCCATTTTTTTTTATGGTCCTAAACATAAAGTGATATCCCATTTTTCAGGAGGGTCCTGAACATAAAGTGAAATCCCATTTTTGAGGAGAGTCCTCAACAGAAAGTAAAATCTCATTTTTCAGGAGTGTCCTGAACACAAAGTAAAATCCCATTTTTCAGGATGGTCATGAACATAAAGTTAAATCCCATTATTCAGGAGGGTCCTGAACATAAAGTAAAGTCCCATTTTTAGGAGGGTCTTGAACAGAATGTAAAATTTTATTTTTTAAGAGGGTCCTGAATATAAAGTGAAATCCCATTTTTCATGAGGGTCCTGAACATAAGATGACATCCCATTTTTCTGGAGGGTCCTGAATAAAAGTTCAAATCCCATTTTTCAGGAGGGTCCTGAATAGAAAGTAAATCCAATTTTTTAGTAGGGCCCTGAATATTTAGTGAAACCTCATTTTTTAGGAGCGCCATGAACAAGAATTAAATCCCATTTTTTAGGAGGGACTTGAACAGAAAGTAAAATCCCATTTTTCAGGAAGGTGCAGAACATAAAGTGAAATTTCATTTTTCAGGAGGTCCTGAACAGAAAGTAAATTCTCATTTTTTAGGAGGATCCTGAACATAAACTGAAATCCCATTTTTCAGGAGGGTCCTGAACAGAAAGTAAAATCCCATTTTTCAGGAGGGTCCTGAACATAAAGTAAAATCCCATTTTTCAGGAGGGTCCTGAACATAAACTAAAATCTCATATTTCAGGAGGGTTCAGAACGTAAAGTAAAATCTCATTTTTCATGTCCTGAACAAAAAGTAAATTCCTATTTTTTTGGAGGGTCCTGAATAAAAAGTAAAATTTTATTTTTCGGACAAGTCCGAAACATAAAGTGAAATTTCATTTTTCAGGAGGGTTCTGAACCTAAAATAAATTCCCCTTTTTCAGGAGGGTCCTGAACATAAAGTTAAAATCCAATTTTTCAGGAGGGTCCTGAAAAAGAAAGTAAAATCCCATTTTTAAGGTGGTTCCTAAATATATATTGAAATCTCATTTTTCCAGAGAGTCCTGATCAGAAAGTAAAATCCCATTTTTCAGGAAGGTCCTGAACATAAAATGAAATCCCATTTTTCAGGAGGGCCATGAACATAAACGGAAATCGTATTTTTTAGGATGGTCCTGAACAAAACTTAAAATCTCATTTTTAAGGAGGGTATTGAACATAAAGTAAAATCCCATTTTTCACGAGGGTCCTGAACATAAAGTAAATTCCCATTTTTCTGGAGTGTACTGAACATATAGTAAAATTCTATTTTTCAGGATGGTTCTGAACA
>NW_025850194.1:0-5842 GCF_002878395.1 Capsicum annuum
TAAGAAAAATTTGTTATTGCAAAATTCAATTTTCTAGAAAATAGGACCAATTTGCCGTCATGTACGGATTTTCCCAAAAAAATTTACGTTTCTGATTTGATTTTGGATTCAATTTTTGGGCGCTAAACCTACTTTTCATTTGAATTTTTAGCAAATGGTTATTTTGTGAAGCCAAATCTTCTTTTCATTTGAGAGATGTTCTTTTGGATCTTCTGGTTACTGTATCCTTTCTTTTGATTTGGATAATCTCCAAATTCTTCCTTTTATCTCCTCTCTTATTTTTCCCATTACTCTAAAGATGAGGTTCGTCGTACCTATAGACTCAACCTTCAGAAATAAACGATTGAAATTAGAAGAACGTCAAGAAATTGCAAAGTTTCTTTTGAGAGAAAGTAAGGAAGGAAGTCTTAAATACGGATCTATAACACAAGTTGCGATGTTGTTCAAGAAATCAATAAGAACTATTCAGCGCAATTGGAAACAATGTCAATCATCAGTTGATAATGGTATGTCGTCGTCAGATGTGTCTTTAAGACATACAGGTAAAGTTGGAACAAAATGGATTGGAGTCGACATTAATCAAGTCAGACAAATTCCACTTTGTCGTCGAACAAATATTCGATCTCTGGCTTTTGCGATGAACATGGAAAAATCAACCATCTTTCGACGTGTGAAAGATGAAACTCTTCAGCCACATTCTAATTCCATCAAGACTCAGTTAACCGAAGGAAACAAAAAGGTACGACTTCAATACTGCCTCTCAATGATTGATCAGAATACAATCTACATAAATTCCATGTTTATGAATATGTTTAATTATGTTCATATCGACGAAAAGTGGTTTTTTTTGTCCAAAGGTTATGTTTATGGCTGCTGTAGCACGTCCTCGATTTGATGAATATGGAATTGAGTTGTTTTCTGGAAAAATAGGTATTTTTTCGTTTGTAGTTAAGGAACCAGCTAAGCGGATTAGCAAAATTCGAACAGCAGGAACTATGGAAACAAAGCCCATTCAGTCAGTAACTAAAGATATCACTAGAGCTTGCTTGATAGAGAAAGTTCTTCCTGCTATTAGAGCAAAATGGCCAGCTTCCGATTCAAATAATCCTATCTTTTTACAACAAGATAATGCAAGGCCACATATTGGTAACAATGATTTGGAATTTATTAAAGCTGCCCGACAAGATGGATTTAACATTAGATTGTGTTTTCAACCATCGAACAGTCCAGATTTAAATGTTTTAGTTCTTGGTTTTTTTAGAGCAATCCAAAGTCTTCAATATCAAAAGGCCCCTAAAAATGTTGATGAATTAGTGGAAGCAGTGGAAAGATCCTTCGATGAAATGAAAGAGAAACAACTCAATCATGTATTTCTTACTTTACAATCTGGTATGATTGAGGTGATGAAAGATAGTGGCGGCAATAATTACAAAGTGCCTCATTTGAACAAAAATGGACTATGAAGAGAAGAAAACCTTCCTCTCCAACTTCATTGTGATATTGATATCGTCAATAAAGATTTGGCTCTACTTCAACAATGATATGGGTTATTATCATGGTAAAGCTCTTTATTTTGAAGTTGGAATGGTGTTTTTTCAAGTAGTATATAGAAGTACTGTACTACTTTTGTGTATAGGCGTAGTGATCATCATGTAACTTTTACAATGATGTTTTGTCAAATATGTTAGGAGTACTTTTTTTGTGTACAGACATGGTGATCATAATGTATTTTTTGTACTCATGAATAACTCCACTTACAATGATATAAGTCCCACCAGCTTATATATACTTACACGTCTTTTTCTAGCTTTATTGTTGTTTTATGCTTCTATTTGTTTCTTACTTTCTTATCACATAATAGAGGGCTGCATAAATGGAAGGAAGGAGAAAAGGGAAGTGGGAGTCATACCGTCACATTTGTATGAATTTTTTTTTTAAACAAGGAAGTATATTTCAAGAATAATTAATTGAATTTTAAAGAGTTTGTGCAGACCAAATATATTTGGACAGCATGGGGATGTCAATTGTTCAGGGGAACTAAATGAAAATAGTTGAAATCAATGTCGCGATTATGAGAGACCTTGGTTTATGCCAAAGGATGTGGTACAGTTTCTCAAATAAAGGCGGCACCCTCAGCTATTATGCAAAGAGCAGTAGCTACGCTCCATAAAGACAACATATTGGGCATGGTAACATTTTGTCAGGCCGCTCTAAGCTAATGGTGTCTATTACAATTCTTCTCTCGTGATGATTAAGATTGGTAATCACGATCCCGAGAAGATTCATGTTTTTTGTTTCTTCGAGTGACCTTTGTCTATTGAACGATGACTCCTTTCCTTATACTTTTTCTTGTCCCGTTCAAAGTTGTCTCGCTCCCTTTCCCTATCAGATATCCTACCACTATCACGTTCATGAGACTTTAGTCTTCCTTGATCCTTACTCTTGATAAAATTTATTGTCCGACATTTATTTTTCTTTCATGTCATTGATTTGTTTTTTCTATTTATACTTTACTGTTTATGGCCGTTGACTGGTGTACACTGTATTTGAAAGTTTGCATCTGAAGTTTTCTTGGTATTGATATCCTCACTTTAGGATGTTATTCATTGAGACAATGGTAACTTCCGTGTTATGTTTGTTAAATTTGGTGTTCCGTGACTCACTCTGTTGTCGAGTGACTGAACATTTAATCATAAGCTGACAGTCTGATGATCTGTGTTTATGTTGAAATATCACAGAACATGGGCTAGCCTATGTACTTCTGGTGAAGAGACAGCTGAGAAAGGAGAAACGTAAGGTTGTGAATGGTGGGAAAGCAAATAGGAGTGTATTGTGCCTTTTAAAAAATTGTGCCTTTTAAAAAATTCCAAATAGGAAAAGACAACATTTATTTTGGGACGGACAAAAAAGGAAATGGCGACACATAATTTGGGACGGAGGGAGTAGTATTTTTATTTGGTTCTAAGGATATTATGTGCCTCAGCAGAGAAGTAAAGTTCTTCTCTCCTCTCTTTCTCTTACGTATCTAGTTCTATATCTTAACCCTTAATTTTACGATGTAAGGGCAGAACGCATGTCAAAAGTTATTTAATTTCGCTATTATGAGTATTTTGGGGGTGTTGGAGACTTAATTAAAAAGTATTGATACTATGTAATATTGATTGGTAATATTTATGGCTATTAACATTCTAAAATTAAATTATAAAATATTATTTTTTTAAAATGGGCTGGCCAGTAAGGCCCGCAACCCACAGAGTAATAGTGTGGGCTTGATATTTTTTTTTTCATCATTTTGATAGGCTAGCCCAACCTGATCCGTCAAACTCAAAGCCCGTGTGGGCTAGCTCAGATGGGCTGAGCCAACCGGTATTGACATCTCTACAAAAAACTCTACATTATTGATACTCATAGGAGATTTTGGAATCTTGAAGAATGCACAGAGGCGAATTTAGGATTTCAAAACACGGATGTATTAATGTGAAATTCATCAAGATGACCTACATTATGCATATTATACTAGACAATGAGCCCAGAAATGGGGACAAAACAAGAACAAATTCCATGAAAATGTGCACCAAGATCATAAATAACTTACACACCAGGATTATCTAGGCTTAAGGGTACCCCCCACCCCCACCCCCACGCAAAACTTTCATCGTCACCCTGTTAGATGAGGCTAACTTATAGAAAGATAGACATTGCTTCAGTTCATACAACCTTTCGATAGGTGCTTGTTAGATCTTATCAAGATTTTCTGCTACGATGATAGGATTTGCTTTTCCTATTGCATTCTGACCAGCATTCCTATAATCAAACGGGCAGTTGTGTTTGTCTGAATAATGATGAACTGCGCAGAAAAGATCACCACATTTGAAACTGAACCCCGTTAATCCCACATGCTTACGACAAGCTGTGCACTTTTTTAAACCCTCTTTTGACTTTACTTGAGAAATCTGAGAGGCTAAATCTGCAGATGCAACTGCGGCACCTGCAAGAGCATGTTCTGATTCATCGCTGCTTGAGCTTCTGTGTAAAACGTCTTTGCTGGATGCAGCTGCAAGCTTTGCATGTTCCTGCTTCAGTAGTATAATGTCCTTTTGACACTTGGAACACATATTCATCGTAGCTGCACTACCGAAAAAATCACAGTCATTGATGCAGAGGACGGGGTCTTCTGGAGCTCAACAACCTGTCTCTTTAGATGACTCCATTTCTGTAGTTAACAAGTCAAGTTCAACACCAAAAGTGTCACGCCTCAAATCCTATTGGGGCGGACTGGCACCCATAACCGAGGAGGCCCGGGAGAACCAGCTCATCACCTTATACTTTCCATGCATACCTCTATGACAACCCAAAATTCGGACAACATCATATCGCATATAAAAGGAAATAATCACCTGTATAAGCATGAGCACACATATATATGTATATACAATACTTGGCAATTGGAGCCATCACGTCTATTAACAAAACACCACCTTGACTGTACATTAGGTCTACAAAGCCTCTAGATAATACACTGAGTTTAACTAAGGTCGAGACACACCCCGCCATATAAGTAACTTCTATACAATACCAAAAGTGACTAGATATGACACGAAAATCCCCGAAGCAAACTGGAGCTTACCAAAAGCAGCTGCATATCCTAACTCCTACTTGTGTGGTGTATGAGCTCAGGTACCTATGCCTGCAGCATGAAATGCAGGTCCCCCATGGGGGACGTCAGTACAAAATATGTATTTAGTATGGAAAGCTTTAGATAATCACATATGATATAGGAGCTCAATAAAAATTAGAAAAAAGTGAATAAATCATAATAGAAGTTGACCACACTTACTAGAACTTGTGACAACCTGTACATTGTATTTAGTCAATCACTTTACCTTCATTCTTATCATCTTTGTAATCATTACTGTACTGTACTGTGACCATTAGGCTGCCTCCAGTACATTTCAACTGTGATCGACCCATGATAGGCTTATGCCCTTGGGATACCACCCATAAACACATAAATAGGGATCAACCCATGATAGGCTTATGTCCCTGGGATACCACCCGATAAGAGAGAACTTCCATCACTTAATTCAATTAATTTTTGAGATTGTTATTTTGGTCGCCACCGTATTTTTGATACTTTGAAACAATGATACATCAATAAGAGACATAGAAATAGCCATCAATGCAATAACGATGAAGTAAGAACTCATTGGCACATCAATGAAGTGTTTTGGAGTCATCAATGCTATAACAATGAAGTAGTAACTTATTAGTAAATCAATGAAACGTTTTGGAGTCATTAATAGCACATGGATCTTGTTTGAGTAACCGGACACCTTCTGACATTCATTAGTGCAATAAACATGTAAGATTTGGAAAACAAGTAAGTATTGGAATGTCTTGACATCTTGTAGGGTGGAAACAAGTTCATTGGTAACGTAGGACATCATACAAAACCATTATGGATCACATGTTATTGAATAACTTTGGAAACTTTCTTAATAGAACAATTGTTCACTTTTATGCCAAAGATATGGTATAGAGTATGCTTTACATACTTGATTATCAACCTTCAATATTAGTCCCAAATGGACTTCCCATCTTTTCGGATTACTTATCTACAATGAACATATATAGCAATCTAGTATTAGCAACCAAACATCCCAATTCAATTATTTGAATTCACCAAACTAGTGGTTAAGTAGTAAGCCTTAATTACACCATAAAGGGTGTCACTTTAACCCTCTTATACTCCAATTACATTCACATGCCATGCATATTCATACAACATCCTCCAATATCAAGTTTGGATTCATTTATCCTTCTAACCAATCCATTAAACCAA
>NW_025850195.1:0-808 GCF_002878395.1 Capsicum annuum
GAACATAAAGTAAAATCCCATTTTACTTTATGTTCAGGACCCTCCTGGAAAATGGGATTTTACTTTCTGCTTAGGACCCTCCTGAAAAATGGGATTTTACTTTCTGTTCAGGACCCTCCTGAAAAATGGGATTTTACTTTCTGCTCAGGACCCTCCTGAAAAATGGGATCCTACTTGCTGTTCAGGACCCTCCTGAAAAATCGATTTTATTTTCTGTTCAGGACCCTCCTGAAAAATGGAATTTTACTTTGTGTTCAGGACACTCCTAAAAAATGGAATTTTACTTTATGTTCAGGACCCTCCTAGAAAATAGAATTTTACTTTATGTTCAGGACCCTTCTGAAAAATGGAAATTTACTTTCAGTTCAGGACCCTCCTGAAAATTGAGATTTTACTTTATGTTCAGGACCCTCCTGGAAAATAGGACAACGCTTTCAAAAATGAAATACTACTTTATTATAATTCTTGTTTGGGATAATTTTCGTTCTAGTTTTAATTTTGGGTTTCAAGAGCCTGGCTAAAGAAAAGGGTGATGAAATAGCAAGTCAGGAGCCCGCCTGAAGAACAGGGTGATGAAATAACAAGTCAGGAGCCCGTCTGGAGAATAGGGTGAAGAAACGAAAAGTCAAGCAACAAAGCGAAGCAATTGAAAGCCAAGCAACAAGTTGGAAGAAAATTGCAAGTCAAGAGCCCGCCTAAAGAATAGGGTGATGAAAGTCGAGTCAAGAACCAACAGAAGATGTTAGATAGGATTTTGTAATTTCGTTTATGTTTTAACTTGTAATCTTCATTTTTGATGTAATGACAG
>NW_025850195.1:908-2004 GCF_002878395.1 Capsicum annuum
AGCCCGCCTGAAGAACAGGGTGATGAAATAGCAAGTCAGGAGTCCGCTTGGAGTATAGGGTGAAGAAACGAAAAGTCAAGCAACAAAGCGAAGCAATTGAAAGCCAAGCAACAAGTTGGAAGAAAATTGCAAGTCAAGAGCCCGCCTAAAGAATAGGGTGATGAAAGTCGAGTCAAGAACCAACAGAAGATGTTAGATAGGATTTTGTAATTTCGTTTATGTTTTAACTTGTAATCTTCATTTTTGATGTAATGACAGAGCCTCGGACCGAAACCTCGATGGAACCTCACTCGACTCTCCAACTCGGTATAGTCCACTTCTCTTCCAATCCTCTGAAATACCCGTGACTTGATTCTCTCATAATTTGGGTAGGAAGGATGTCTTAAGTCAAGACCCAATTGTCCTTCTTCCTTCTGTTTCTTTCTTTGAATAATGGTCGGGTCAAAATTTGGTCTCGCTGTCTACTTCTTTGCCTGAAAACACTTCGTGTTTACATCTAAAGGCGACATGATGTAGACACCTAATTTCGTCCCTCCCCAATGTCGTTTTTACCCATTTTATTTTTATCCTACCGTGTACCCTCACCCATGTTATTATACCCTCACAAAATACAAAAAATATATATAACAAAATCCCTAACAAAATCTATCCTAACTAATTCTATCTTATCCTAACAACCTACCCAATCAAAATAAAACACATTACACCTACCCCCTACCCCACGTGACCCCACCTACCCTACCTCACCACTACCCACCCTCACAATATATACACACATACTCTCACAAAATAGAGGGGGGACACACATATCATTCTCCTTTTTGGTTTCTCTCGAAGAACAATATATAAGAACCCATTTTTTTTCTTATTCCAGAATTCATTTTTTTTTCTCTTCTTCACAACATACTTCCTCACGAACACACACTCCACTCACTGGCCATCCACACACAATAGTGAAATTAGGGTTGATTTAGAAGGAAAACACAGATCGGAGAGAGAAGAAGAAAGGAGTAAAGAGCTGAAAACGATCTAGAAAGAGAGAAAGGGCATTGGGTTTGACTATTTCTGGTGAGTTCCTCACCGGAAATCGATGGGG
>NW_025850196.1:0-2506 GCF_002878395.1 Capsicum annuum
GTCGAGGCGATATGGTTATGGCATTTTCCATTTCGTTCAGTTATAGTAGCAGTAATATGGCAGAGGCATTGTGAATATCAAGGATACACTAATTTCACTCTCGAACTAGACTCCACAATCATAACCAACAAGCTGAACAACAATCTACTCACTAATATGAAGCTGAAAAAAGTTGTGGACAACATCAAAAGTATCAAGAATAGAATTGGGATTCAAGTAACTCACTATTTTCGGGAGGGGACTCAAGTTGCTGACTGGTTAGCCAAATTGGTTTCCACCTCTACGCAGATTCTTATCACTCAGTCCCTTTCAAATCTACCTAGACAGGCTAGAGGCTGCATCCAATTAGATAAATGGATGATGCCTAGTCTTAGATGTAAATATGACAAATCCAACTTCTTTGTTAGCTATCATAGATTTATGTATGTACCAGAAGGCAATATAATTATTTATACTTTCTGGTGGGGTGATATCACTTATGATTGATATCACTAATGGTTGTGTGTTGTATCGAGGTCAGGCCTAGCCCCCCTCTTCCCCTTTTTACTAATGGGTAATTGATTTAAAAAGATGAAGAAGAAGAACAAAGTAACAAAATCAAAGATTAACTATGTTTTTATATTGAGGAATAATGGATTTTCGATTGATTGAGAAATGGGTTTTCTAGAAAATCACACTATTGTATCTTCTGTCTCTATATGTATTAGTCTTGTTTTTTAGACTATTCTAATGATTAATTTCTTGTAGACTAAGATGTGTATTTGTCCTCGATCTGTTAAATTGAATTGCAGACAGCTCTGCTTCTTTAATCTTGTCTGTCAAATTTCATCCAAGTTTCTGTTAAGATAATCGGGTAACAAAGTTTTTTTTATATATATATACATACATATAAACATACTTAAGTATAAAGCTTGTGGCGTTTGAATTAAAGCAATAATTTTGTTAGTGTAATCAAAAATTACCCTGGCATAAGAAGTGCTGGACCTTTCAATCTTGCATTGTGAATACAAGTATCATGAAGCTAAATATGACTAGTTTTTCCATTGGAAAAGAGAAAGTGTTGGAATGTGCCATGATTCTATTAATAAATTCAATAGCTAGAATTGTTTGCCCATAAGAGAAAAGATAAATTTTTGACTGTATTAACCTATCTTAAAATACGTTTTAATTACTAGAAAGAGATCACATCTATTTGGACTCCGTTGGTGGAAACTTGTAATGACACATGGGACAATTTGGGTTTTTAAGAAGCCAAGTTTCGATGCAGCCATAATGGAAACTGTGGCTGCAAGGCAAGCTGTATGGTTCTGATCCAGGTGAGTAACTCTCCTTGCATATCATACACTCGTCTGTCCATTCGTTTTCTGGAAGCTGAACTCTTTGCAAAGACTGCATTATTGATCTTACTGCATGCAGCGACATTAATTCTCTCTTACCTTACTCAGTTAAAGTCTGTACTAGTTCCCTTTCATAATTCTCATCATAATGCATGCACCAACAATTTATCGTGTTCCTCACAGAATCTTTAATATCCCCTTCACGGGCTTCAATTCATCGTAATTTTTCATACAAAGATGGTTTGTGTGATTGTCCCAATCCCTTGATTGCTTTATAAGTAACTCTTCAAACTATTTCTCCAATTTCATCATATTGGTTTTTAACAATTCTGGATTTGGTAAGTTCAAATTCTTGAGGAGATACATAAAGTTTCTTAACAATTAGCAGGCTCACATAAGCTGTATCATCATCTTGCAAAGGAGGTGCAAGGTTTTGTGTGGTATGAGCATACTCCAAAATTTGTTTGATTAAATCATGTTTGCTCTCCAAGATTTTCTCAAGACCCATGATAACGACTTGTACTTCCCATACCACTTTGTATGCAAGGAGTACTCTTCGATAATGTTGTCAACACAAGTGTAAGCAAACTTTACAAGTAGATCAATCTCCAACTTAAAATTGATGCCTGAAATATTGACTGCACAAGGAAGAGTACTTCTAGCATTACGAAATTGGGGGAACACATGAATTTGACTGGCAGATGTGGATGACTCCATTATTTGATGAAACTAATCGAAGCGTAAATATTGAAGTTTGCAACTAGACTCATAAGTATGTATAGAGAAAAAAAAAAGCGTTTTCCCTTTTTGTGTAGGATTTGGACTTGCACTTGGATTCCTAGCTGTTACCAAAATACGCGTGAAATAGCTTACCAAATATATATGGTATCTTGATTACCACGCATATCCATTTAAATACATTGTATGATTATATTTCTAACCAATTAGATTAATTATACTAGTCAAGTATACGTGTTTTGCACGCGTGTCTCATGTTAATCAATAAAACTATAGATCAATGAAAATTTTAATGAATTAAAAATTTTTTTGCTCATCAAAGAAAAAGATGTAGAGGAAAATTAAGCCACAATTAATGGAGCCTTTATTGTACATATACGTCATATTAAATTAAAATATAAATATTATTAGTGCTCGACGATCCAATTCAG
>NW_025850197.1:0-3760 GCF_002878395.1 Capsicum annuum
AGGTTGAAAATCAACCGGGGCATGCTAGGGAGGTTGGGGATCATCTACTATGGTCTGTTTAAATTTTTGTGGCTATTTGAGTGGACAAATGGGCAAAACGGTGCGAACGAAGCATTTTTGGGCCAATTCAGTGAGCTATAGCCCACGGTTTTGGGGGTGAGCCAAGGGTTCGGGCATTCTGTGGATCAAAAATTAGTCTGAGCGTGTGAAGAAGTTTGAGGATCATTCCATTATGGTCTGTTTTAATTTTTGTGGCCATTTGGGTAGACAAACTCAAGAAATGGCGTGAACGGGGCATTTTTTATCTAAATCGGTGTGCTATAGCCCATATTTTTAGGGTGGCCAAAAATTGACCAGGACGTGCCAAGGATATTGGGATCATCCCAGAGTGGTTCGTTTTAATTTTCACGGCCAGTTGCATGGACAAACTGGCAAAATGGCACGAATGGGGCATTTTCGAGCCAAATCGGTGTGCTATAACCCATAATTTTTGGGGTGGGGCAGGAGTCCGGGCGTGCTGTATGGAAAAAATCAATCAGAGCATGCCAAGGAGCTTGGAATGAATGAACGGGCAAAACAACCTGAATGAGGTATTTTTGAGCCAAATTGGTGTGCTATAGCCCATAGTTTTGGTGGAGGGCCTGGGTTTTGGGTGTGCTGTGGGCCGAAAATTGATTAGGGCATGTCAGGGAGGTTGGGGATTATCCCAGTGTGGTCCATTTAAATTTGTCTGGACATTTGGATGGAAAAATAGGTGAAACAGCACGAATGGGGAATTTCAGGAAAAATCGGTGTGCTATAGCCCACTGTTTTGGTGTGGGCTCGGGGTTTGGGTATGCTGTGGGCCAAAAATAGACCAGGGCATGCCAGGAAAGTTGGGGATATTCCCAGTGTTGTCCATTTAATTTTTCGTGGATATTTGGGTAGACAAATGGGCGAAACGGTACGAACAGGGCAATTTATGGCCAAATTGGTGTGCTATAGCCCACAGTTTTTGGGGTGGGCTCAGGGTCCACGCGTGTTGTGGGCCAAAAATTGACCGGGGAATCCCAGGGAGGTTAGAATCATCCCAGTATGGCCCGTTTAAATTCTTGTGGCCATTTGGGTGGACAAACGGGCAAAACAGCACGAACAAGGCTTTTTTGGGCCAAATTTGTGTGCTATAGCCCACAGTTTTGGAGGTGGGCCATAGGTACGGGTGTGCTGTAGGCCAAAAATAGATTGGGGCATGCCATGGAGGTTGGGGATCATCCCTGTGTGGTCCATTTAAATTTTCATGGCTATTTGGGTGGACAAACGGGTGAAACGGTGCAAACGGGGCATTTTCAGGTCAAATCATTGTTCTGTAGCCCACAGTTTTAAAGGAAAGCCTGTGGTTTGAGCTTGCTGTAGGCCAAAAAATGATGGGGGTGTTCCAGGGAGATTGGGGATGGTGCCTGTGTGGTCCGTTTAAATTTTTGTGGCTATTTGTGTGGACAAATGGGTAAAATGGCGCAAATGATGCATTTTGTGGAAAAATTGGTGCGCTATAGAACACGGTTTTGGGGGTGGGCCTCGAGTCCATGCGTCCTCTGCGCTGAAAATCAATCGGGGCATGACAGTGGGATTGAGGATCGTCCCAGTGTAGTTCATTTAAATTCTTGTGGCCATTTAGGTGAACAAACGGATGAAACGAAGCAAACGAGGCATTTTCGGGCAAAATCGATGTGTTATAGCCCATATTTTTGGGGGTGGGACCAGGGTCTGAGTGTGCTGAGGGTCAAAAATTGATTGGGGCATGCCAGGGAGTTTAGGGATCATTCAGTGTGGTCCGTTTAATTTTTCATGGTTATTTGTGTGGACAAATGGGTGAAACGGCATGAACGGGGCATTTGCAAGCAAAATCCATGTGCTATAGCTCACAGTTTTGAAGGTGGGCCCAGGGTTCGAGCGTGCTGTGGCCAAAAATTGACCAGGACATGCCAAGGATATTGGGGATCATCCCAATGTGGTTGGTTTTAATTTTCGCAGCTATTTGCATGGACAAACGGGCAAAATGGCACGAATGGGGCATTTTCGGGCCAAATCGGTGTGCTAGAACCCATAATTTTTGGGGTGGGGCTGGAGTCCGGGCGTGCTGTGGGCGAAAAATTAATCAGAGCATGCCAAGGAGCTTTGACTGAATGAACGGGCAAAACAACATGAATGAGGTATTTTTGGGCTAAATTGGTGTGCTATTGCCCACAGTTTTGGGGGAGGGCCTGGGTTTCGGGTGTGCTGTGGGCTGAAAATCGATTGGGGAATGCCAGAGAGTTGGGGATCATCCCAGTATGGTTCGTTTAAATTTTTGTGGCCATTTGGATGGAAAAATAGGTGAAACAGCACGAATCGAAAATTTTAGGAAAAATCGGTGTGCTATAGCCCACTATTTTGGGGTGGGCTTAGGGTTAGGGTATGCTGTGGGCCAAAAATAGACCAGGGCATGCCAGGAAGTTTGGGGATCATCCCATTGTGGTTCTTTTATTTTTTTCATAGATATTTGGGTAGACACATGGGCGAAACGGCACGAATGGGGCAATTTCGGGCCAAATCGGTGTGCTATAGTCCACTGTTTTTGGGGTGGGCTTAGGGTCTGGGTGTGTTGTGAGCCAAAAATTGACCGGGGCAAGCCAGGGAAGTTGGAATCACCCCAGTGTGTCCCGTTTAAATTTTTGTGGCCATTTGGGTGGACAAACGGGCAAAACAGCTCGAACGAGGCATTTTTGGGCCAAATCGGTGTGCTAGAGCCCACAGTTTCGGTGGTGGGCCGGGGTCCAGGTTTACTGTGGGCTAAAAATTAATCGGGGCATGCCAGGGAGGTTGGGGATTATCCTAGTGTGGTTTGTTTAAATTTTCATGGCTATTTGGGTGGACAAACGGGTGAAACGGTGCAAACAGGGCATTTTCAGGTCAAATCGTTGATCTATAGCCCATAGTTTTGAAGGAGAGCCTGCTGTTTGAACTTGATGTAGGCCAAAAAATTATGGGGGCATGCCAGTGAGATTAGGGATCGTGCCTCTGTGGTCCGTTCAAATTTTTGTGGCTATTTGTGTGGACAAATGGGCAAAATGGTGCAAACGATTCATTTTGTGGAAAAATTGGTGCGCTATTGAACACGGTTTTAGGGGTGGGCCTGGGGTCCATGCGTGCTCTGCGCTCAAAATTAATCTGGGCATGAAAGTGGGATTGGGGATCATCCCAGTGTGGTTCATTTAAATTTTTGTGGCCATTTAGGTGAACAAACGGATGAAACGACGCAAACGGGGCATTTTCAGGCAAAATCGGTGTGTTATAGCCCATATTTTTAGGGGTGGGCCCAGGGTCTGAGCGTGCTGAGGGTCAAAAATTGACCAGGGTATGCCAGGGAGGTTAGGGATCATTTAGTGTCGTCTGTTTAATTTTTCATGGCCATTTGGGTGGACAAATGGGCGAAACGGTACGAACGGGGCATTATCTGGCAAAATCCATGTGCTATAGCTTAGTTTCGGAGGTGGGCCCAGGGTTCCAGCGTGCTGTCGGTCAAAAATTTATCGGGGCGTGCCAGAGAGGTTGAGGATCATCCCACTATGGTCCGTTTAAATTTTTGCAGCCATTTGAGTGGACAAACGGGCGAAACGGTATGAATGGGGAATTTTCAGGCTAAATCAGTGCGCTATAGCCCACGGTTTTGGGGGTGGGCTCATGGTCCGGAAGTGCTGTGGGCCAAAAATCTACCAGGGCATGCCAGGGAGGTTGGGGATCA